>NW_015150847.1:189369-195626 GCF_000732505.1 Cyprinodon variegatus
ATGTGTTCTAACTATTTTTCTGTCTGCTCTCTAGCAGATAAACAATCAGAGCATTGAAGCAGCAAAGCAACCAGACCACAGTTCTATCCAGCTTCCAGATTTCTGCGTTTTTTGACACCCCTAATGCCTTCAGTGTGAACGCTGCATAAGTATTTGACCACAATTTATGACAAGAATAGGAAAATGCTTCTGCATGAAGCCCATTATTATTTTCAGACTATCTGCAGGTCCTCTGCCTCTTGAAGCTGTGGCCTTAAGATGATCAGCAGCTGAGCTGCTGATTCTCATCATTATTACAAGTATCTGTTGTGTTAAAATCATTTAACGTGAAAATAATCAGTCTTGACTATACACATCAGAGTTCATGATGCTTTACTAAAGAAGCCTAATTGTTGTAGTTAGTAATTCTATAGCAGATTTTCTATCTTATATGGCCGTTTTGGGGGGCGGCAGAGTTATGGGGTTCTCAAGAGACAGTTTGAGGGTGTTTTTCTTAAAAAGATTTCAGTCTGGCTCTGCCAGCCTTTCCCACAGCACAGTACACGCTGCTCCTCCACCTCGTCTCACTTGGCCGTTCACCACTCTAGAGAAGAGAGGGGAGAAAAAGCTGGCACTTCATTAACGAGCACAGACGGGTGAGTGGGATCGCCCCGTTCCCCGGGGAGCGGGGCGGAGCACGTTCACAGAAGAGCACCAGTAATTAGACTTGAGGGGGATAGCCACCCAGCTTTTAATTGCAACACGGACTCAACCCAAGTATTTATTTCTGTGCGGCACTTCTAAGGTAACAGTCTTTTAAAGGCAGAGTGAGAAAAGTGAGGGAGTTAGAGGGAGCCCCCCCCCCACGTCCCCACGGCAGTCATTTTAGCTGTGGGCGCTGTACACTTGGATGTTGATGGTGCTGAGGGTTGCCATGTGTTACTGTCTAACCTGTTTGCAGTGCTGCGATGTCCATCTGTCTCCATCTTCATGGTGTTGTTTACTAAGCAGAAACACGCAGCTTTGCCGCCGCATCGTCAGTGCATAGTTGGCAGAGGCCTGAATGTATGGTTCAAGAATATAAAAACAACATTGGACACTTATTTACAATCTGACCACAGGATTCATGAAGTGGTGCCTTCTTCTCTGAGCTGGTGGAACCGTGGTCACCTTCTATCAACTGATGCTGAGAAGCTGTAGGCCAGCCATGCACTGAACCAGTGGTTGATCTTTTCAGGCTGATTATATTTTTGATTTATGCCCAATATTGAAGTGTGGTCTGCGCTATGTTATTCCACGCCACAACGCCAGAGGGCCAATCAAGAACTAGCTGTGGGTCTAGATACGGCCGAGGCGGTGAGGAAGTGGGGGCAAGTTTGTGCAACAACAGAGGGACATGAGGGCCAAAAAGAATGGGGATCAAGGTGGAAAAATGGTCCCAGCGTTCTCACGCAACTCGCTCTTCTAGCTGCTCCATCTTCACCAGTCGTTTTCCTCAATTGCAGTCAGACAAACAAAACAAGCCGGTAAGGAACCAAACAGGAAATACCCATTGTGTAGAGCGGATGGAGATCTGACCAATCAGAGGCCTTCTGTCTGCGGGCACCTACCATTTTGGAGAGGAGCAGCAGAGTGTCTGCGGAGGGGGTGGGGCATATCTGCGTTCACTGCGACACACACGCAGACCACCTGGTTTGTGAGCATAAACCAGGCTTTAGGGTCTGATGTTTTAGCACAACCACCAACCTGCCTGACAGACCTGTTAAAACAGGCAGGGACAGGCAGAGAGCAGCAGAAAACACGGTTAGGTTTAAACACCTGGTTTTATCTGAATGAAGCTTTAGATAATCTGGCTGCTGAATCTGTTGATATTTAGAAGAGCTCAGGTGGGCATGAAGAGTGCTGACATTTAAAAAAAGGGAACCAGTGATGGGACTAATGGCGTTGAAAGTAACGGCGCCTTGTTTGAGTAACGAGTAATCTAACTAATTACTTTGACTGCAACTATAACGCAGTTACTACTGCCGACACCCCGTTACTGCGCGTTACTCAGGTCGCAGTTAACCTTTTTTCATGATAGGACTCGTGCGCCTTGAGAGGGGAGGATGAGAATGGCTGATGTATAGTGAGATTCCGTCTGTCAGTTGGGTAGGTGGGTGTTTCTGCTGGTTGGTGTTAACGTACAGCACACACAGAGAGATGGAGAGTGAGGAGGACTCCAGCAGCAAAACAGCCTTTTCCAGATGGAAATACTGGTGTTACGTCGAGCTGCGTTTCCCCATCACATACGGTTTCCTCTGCATCTCCGCACAGCGCAGGCGGCACGATTCACAGCGCAAGCGACAGGAAATGCGCATGCTCGCTAAAGGCACGTAACAGTCGCTCTGTGCTCGCGCCACAGGAGAACTATGGAGAGCGTGAAGGATCAAAGCTTATATGGAGAAAGGGAGAAATCTGGATACTCTGCCTTTTCAAACTACTGTATTTTTTATTTTAAACATTATTTGATGGCCTTTGTGGCAGGGATGGAGATCCATATTTTATGTCACACACAGAGTATAGATCTAGATAGATAGATGGATAGATAGATGTTGCAGTATCTATAACAACCCAAACACACAGGATTTCAGAATTAAATGTCCCCAGTTATTAATTTCATATACTCACCAGATCTGAATGCCCTGTTAAAAAACTTCACATGGCGTTCCCCGCTGATGTCATTTACGTTAAATTGCAATAAATGCTAAACTCTCTGCAGGTTCTTGTCTTTGTCGTCCGCTCTATTCAGCTGGCTTTGGAAACACACGGCGAGAAGGTGGGGGCTGAGTGGTGAGGGTTACGGGGGCGAGAAACGCAAAAGTAACGTAATAGTTACTTTTACTAGTAACTAGTTACTTTTATTGTGTAGTAACTCAGTTAGTAACTCAGTTACTTTTTGGGAGAAGTAACTAGTAACTATAACTAATTACTTTTTCAAAGTAACGTGCCCAACACTAAAGGGGACGCAGTCAGTGCAGGACATCAAACAATCATGACAGGAGTGTGAATATTGATTCTACAACATTAAGAACAGGCCAACAGGAAAGGTTTACTCCTCTGAAGACTTTAGCTGAGATCATCTTCTTCTTTAGTCCTGGTTAGGAGGAAATAATTGATGCCTTCTGGTCACATTTACTGGATGTTGGATAATAAGAAAGTATTAAAAGAGAGAAAAGCATTAAAGACAAAAAAAAAACATTCCCAGATGTTTTCAGCACTACAGTCTCCCCGTCATCTTCAGTTTAATTAAAACAGGAATTAATTCAGAGATGAGACTGCAGCGTCTCTAAAGGTCTCTGTCTGATCAGCAGCTTTCTGTTTCTAAGCTTCTCCATTATCCCTGCAGCAACGGATCGGCCACCTCCGAGGATTTATTCTGGAAGCTGGACGCTCTGCAGATGTTTGTGATGGATCTCCAGTGGCCAGAGCCAGAGTTCGCCAAACATCTGGAGCAAAGACTCAAACTGATGGCCAGCGACATGATGGACGCCTGCGTCAAACGGTGAGAAATATGAGCAGAGGTGCATCCACATATGATCAACCTGCCAATGAATTAGCCAATATCTGTTTTTATTTCGCCCAGAAGATGGAGAGCAGGGAATGATTGAGATTGTTTGAGATTCAGATCATTGCTTTTAAAGGTCTGCAGGGAATAAAAAGGCTGGTTTTAGTGAGTGATGCTGTGAAACGGTGCAGAACGAGGTGCAAACAGTGAAATGAATGATGTAAAAACGAGGCAGCAGTCAGGAAAACTAAATAGAAGCAAAAACCAACATCTTACAAAACAAATACCAAGAAAAAAATCTGCAAATTCCCAATTTCATCAGCAAACTGGCTCCATTAAAAAAAGTGCTGCATACTTTCGGGGCGTCGACCTTCAGGTTTCGGGGCAGCTTGTTTACTGTACAGTAAATAACCTGTAGGTCGCAAATGTTTTGAACATTTTAGGACTTTATTGAAGTTGTTGTTGGGTTTTTTGTTTCGTCATTGTTCTTTTTCTTCTGTCTTTGATTACAGCAGAGTTTCTTCTATCCTATTTGGTTTTAGTGTTTGCATCATTCATATGTTTGCAGGTCATTTGCACCTGTATGTTTAGTGTTTATTATATATTAAAGGATCATTTTTACCTTCTTCGATAGAAGTTATTCTTTCTAACTGTATGTTTTTAGATTTTGCAGCCAGAACATAAAATAATTTTTCAGGCTCTGTCAGATACAAACTCCACAGGTAACTGAACACCAACCAGGCAGTGAAGAAATTAAAATATCTGCATAGAAATGAGTTGAAGTTACATTTTTGACCCGTTTTGCAGAATCTTTTTAAACACAGGGTGTGAAAACTTTAATATATCATTGAAAGGAGGGAGCAAGAGAAATTGTGTGAGAACAGCTTCTTTCATTGATCAGAGGGATGTGAATCTATTGAATGTTTGCTGAAGCAGATCTATGAAGGAAGGAAACTCAGATAAACTACAGGAAGTCATCTTTAAATGAATTTATTTAGCTCCGACTAACAACCATCATCTCCACCATCAGGGTATTAGACTGTAGAGAAAATGAAATACATCTAAATATGATTAGAAGCAAACAGCTGATGACAGAAGGATCCTTATTCATATCAGTCCACCTCAACATCACCCTAAAACGTTGTTTTTCTTTTTCCTGAAATGCCTGATTTAAACTCCCCATCATGTCTGATCCCACAGGACAAAATCTGCCTTTGATGCCAGAATTCAGAAGGCGAGTAAATCCACGGATCTGCGGGTGCCGCTGTCGGTCTGCACCATGTTCAACGTGCTGCTGGATGCCAGGAAGCAGAGCTCAAAACTCTGTGAGCTGGACTTCAGTCAGGAGGTAAATTCAGCCACCATGGGCGGTTACTTTAAAGGAAAAGTCCGCTCACCGAGGAATAATCAATGGATCATTATTTAGACCTAAAACGAATGCGTTTGAGGTGATTTCATTAATTTGGCGTTTATCAGTTAAAAGAAAAATAATAATAATTTTCATCGCGATCACTGAGTCTAGGAGCGGCCATTTTTGCCCAAATACAGTACCCCCTCCCTCCTGCCATCTTCCAGCAGTGACGACACGGTGCGGTAAGCCTAGCGCAATTCTCCCCGCTTTACAAGCAAAATCAATGGGAAATACTAGAAACATCTGCAATCAACAATGTCAGTTTGACCGGCGGAGGCCCAATATTTAATGCAGAGGGAACACAAAACTGCTCCAGCGTGTGCACACCAACCCCGTCTTACACTAAAAAGAACAATCAGCATGTTATACCAAACTCAATTCGGGTTACATGAAGGAAGGAACTTTAAAAAGGGATTATTAAGAAAAAGAAGCAAAATTATTATAAGTGTTGCACCGATACCAATACAAGTATCGTGCGGGGCCCCGATCCAGATCTAAAATGGTGGTATCGGTGAGTACCAACAAATAGGGCAGCGATACCATTTTGTCACCCAATCCAGGTAGGCAATAAAAACTTCTACTGGATTCAATTTGTATCAGTCTTTTTCCTGCTTCACAAAGATAGACAGCAGCTTGACAAAGACATGATGGCAATAATTTTACATCTAAGTAGTATGCAGTTCTTTATATATAAACACACATTAATTTAAAACAGATGGTATCGGCTGATACTGCACAGCCAGGTTTCGGTATCGGGGGCCAAAAAATGGCATCGGTGCAACTTAATAAACATACTTATACGTACTATACACCCAAAGTAATATTTACATACCTAAAAAACAATACAATTAAACAAATCTAAAGTAAATCACAAAAACCCCATCAAATTTAACAAAACTCATCCAAAACTTCCCTCCTGGTCATTTTGGTTTGCTCCAAGTGCATTGCAGCACCTGGAACACTTCTACCTTTTTCTGCCATGCCCTGCTAAGGAGCCAAACCAGGAAAAGGTTTGTACTTAACTTAAACAGAAACTAAGGAAAAATCATTGAAATGAATGTTTACACTTCCACAGGCAGGATGGCCAGTCCTTCTGCTTCACAAGAATGCATGAAAAATGTCCAAACAAAACTACAATAAACAACTAAAACAACCAACTATTTGTTCCAACTTAATACTACACAACACAAAATCAATAATAATATTTCATAAGGGTAATGGGACTCGTGGTCCCCATTACAAACAACAATTATTGAAGATTTCCAGAGGACTTCACCATTGAAATTCACCAGAGCTATAGTGAAACTGACAATGCCCATGTGC
>NW_015150847.1:195905-198744 GCF_000732505.1 Cyprinodon variegatus
CGACTTTTCCTTTAAACGCTTCTAGAACCGCGATGCTGCCTTCATTTTATTTTCAGCCACTATCGGTATAACCACAGAGGGCGATGTTAGCCTCTTTCTGTTTGCTTTAAATGTTCAACATGAGCAGAGAGTGAAATGCTGATGCTTTGGCCTCGACGGCGCTGAAAGCCGAACCCTCCGCTGCCGCTGTTCTCTTCACCATCACCTCTTCACCTGCTGCTCTGCTTTGCTGCCTGCAATCATTTATTCCTCTAGTTGAAAAGCTTGATTCATCTTTTGAAGGTGATGTTTAGCACTTTGGAGGAATAAGACGATGTAGGGAGGTAAAACCAACCATGTTGGATTAATAGATGATGTTCTAGTGCTGAGAAATGGACTCTGGCTGAATCCAGATGTTGTCAGTGTTGGAAAGGACTGAAAATGCTCCTAGAAGGGAGTGATAAAGCATGGTGGTGGCTGAGGTATGATCTTTAAATGTTCTTTTTCCATTTCCCTGGTTTATTTCAAATAGAAACATGAAAAATTATTCCTATTGGCTGAAGTCAGAATTTGAGCTGAATAGATGCATAAATGAAAGCAACAGCTGCTGTGGTTCTGAAGAATGTCTCACATTCTGCTCACCTCAGAAACTCCAGACTCTGTTCTATAACTTCATCACCTCCTCTTCTTCATCATCATCAGATCGTCTTATGATGTTTTTAAAGGAAAAAATCTTTAAAATAGCCTTTGATGATCTGACTGACTCCTCAGCAGTTCATCCATTTTTCCAGAATTTATTTTGGGTCAGAAGTTCCCACGCTGTTCTGCGATATGACGTGGCGTCCATCTTGAATGGGTCCAACCTAGCAAACAATCAAAGTGTTAAAGATGGATTTCATGGATACTCAGAGGCGACCGGCATCCAGCTCACCTCAGACACCAGTGGAAACGCCTCATAAGGTGGAAAACAAACACCTTTTTAGGTACGAGCGCGACCAGAAGAGAGCTGCAGTTATGTGTTTTGGCCACAGGTGGCAGCATCCCCAGAAAACAGAGCAGGAGAAGAAGTTGGTTTTATTACCGGAGATTCTGGTTTCTGGGTTTTGTTCAAACTGATTCAGATGTAATCCAGTTCCAACCAGCTTTACCCGGTTGCTAAAGGCATTAGTTAGTTTTCTATGGAGGGCAGCGCCATGCACAAAAAGTTTCTTCAGCCTTTCAGTCAGTGGCCTGCTTCCTTCACTGCCTTCCTGTCCTGTTGCTGTTTGAAGGCATCAGACTGATGTGTTTCCCTTTTAAGCATTCGGTTCCAGGTGGGAAAAGTTCTAAATCAGTCCAGTTCTAAACTGAACTGATTCGTGTTTATGATTCTCTAGAAATTCTAAGTTAATTCCGGATCCTTTCAGACAACCATCAGAGAAGATTTCAGGGTGGTCAAGTGGTGACAGATGTGAAACTTGGGACGGTTTTCCTCGGCGTCTCCAGGTGTGAAACTCAGGACGGTTTTCCTCGGCGTCTCCAGGTTTGTAACTTGGGACGGTTTTCCTCGGCGTCTCCAGGTGTGAAACTCGGGACGGTTTTCCTTGGCGTCTCAAGGTGTGAAACTCGTGACGGTTTTCCTCGGCGTCTCCAGGTTTGTAACTCGGGATGGTTTTCCTCGGCGTCTCCAGGGATGAAACTTAGGACGGTTTTCCTCTGCGTCTCCAGGTGTGAAACTCGGGATGGTTTTTCTCGGCATCTCCAGGTTTGAAACTCTGGACGGTTTTCTGTTCTTCTTTTCCAGCTAACCTGAATCCCTCCCGACCTTGACGTTTAGAGATCAACAGTTAAATCCTTCCAAACTATAAACCTAACCCCCTTCCCACTGTTTACTATTTTTGTTGAATAAATTTGTGGACTAATAGGGTTGAAGGACGTATGCGGATAAAAACCTTTAGCTTTCTAAATAATATTTTTTCCTTGAATCAAAATGATCGGACAAAAAGAATAGAGAATTTTGTAGCTCGTTTAAGAAGGCAACACTGAACAGACTCCTGAGAGAAAAAGGAAAATATTCACATTTACAGAGCAAATGTTTGTCAACAGGAACATATGTCTCTGTTTCCCAACATAACAAAACCTTCGCTTGACATCTCGTAGCAATAAATGAATCATTTTTAGGATGAAATTTATTCAGCTTTGAAACGTCCAGCAATAAATAACCTTGGATATTATCAGACCAAAAAACGAGTCTTTCTGAGGAGCTTTCAAAAGAATAAAAGCCTTTCTGCGGCTCTTTCAGCAGGTTTTCCATGTTTGCCTGATAAAGACATCAGTGGGGGAGGCATCAGGACTCTAAATAACAAACCACCAATGGATCCTACTGCCCATAAATCGCAGCGCCTCACAATAGCTGTCTCCTGTTCAGAGCAGTGGGTATAGAAGTAAATTACTTCTAAGATGAAATATTTGTGTCAAGGTGAAATATGTGATGGAAAAATGATGAAAAGGTTAAAAACTACAAGATAAAATGGAGACAAAATGTCTTTGATCTGACAATGACCTCCATGAAAACAGAGCTGAGGTTTTTCTGCCGGCAGATTGAGCTCAGAAATGACCAAAGCCTCATCCGCCCAATTAAACCGACTAAAAAAAACTTTACAGGTTGTTTTTTTTTTTTTCATGGTTTAGTATAGACAGAAAATGCTCTGTGTTGCTGGTCGTTTGTGTTTTTCCGAGCTAACGGAGCTCCAGAAATATTCTCCATCCCAAACCAGCACCCTGTGGACCAGTAAGTGGATCAGTGAGCGGGTGATGAGCCTGGATCAGTGAGCGGATGCAGTGCGGAGGCCTGACCAGTGAGCGGATGCAGAGGCCTGTG
>NW_015150847.1:199179-200259 GCF_000732505.1 Cyprinodon variegatus
CCGGTGAGTGGGTGTGGAGGCCGGTCCAGGTATCGGGTGCGGAGGCCGGTCCAGGTATCGGGTGCGGAGGCCGGTCCAGTGAGAGGGTGCGGAGGCCGGTCCAGGTATCGGGTGCGGAGGCCGGACCAGTGAGAGGGTGCGGAGGCGAAGTGGATTTTTCCCAGCAGTCATCCTCTGTCTGTGAGGAAGTTCTTGTACGGCTGATAGATTCAGCATCAACACTTCTTCTTCTGATAGAAAATAAGTCTTTGCCAAATCAAGAAGTTTTTTTTCTCTCTGATGTGAAAATAAAACAGATTTATAAACTAGTTCTTATCTGTCGTTCGATGGCTGACTGCTGTCCTCTTCTCTTCCATGTTCTCCGCTGCCTCCCATCAATCCCAGAGTGACATACAATGGGTAAGTAGCTCCACCCTCTCATAGCCTGTCCTGCCCTGTCCATGGATCCCCAAAATGTTGTGTCCTCAGACGTCTGTCGTCATCTCCTGGATTTCTCCTCTCTTTGTTTTATTTCCATCCTGGAGGAAACATTAAATGATCATTAGTTGTTTTTTTTTTCATGAAGACTATCAAAGCTTATTAGAGAAAACCTGGAAGAATTAACTAATTAAGTGACATTTTTATTTATTTAGTATAAAAAAAACTATATTTATTTAAATCTTTATATTTAAAAGTAGAGATCTTTCTAGGGTTTAGTTTATGAAATATGCGGCACAATTTGTTAGTTAAGGCTGAAGAGAAGGATTGTCTATTTATTCACGTCCAACGCTGCATTGTTGCAGCTGTGGATGCGCCATGTAGTCACATCAGTCAAATTCAAAACTTCTCAACCTCCTAACAGGGACGGATTGAGGAAATGTGGGGCCCTAGGCAAAGACAGTCAGGGGGCCCTCTGAATGGAGAAAATACCATATAAAACAGACCCATTATTCAGATAAAGAAATGTTAATAGAATAGACATCCATTATCTGTTCTAGGTTTTGTCCCTCTCTTCTTGTCCCTTTTCTTCTTGTTTTCCTCTCTATGTTTTGTACTCAGCTGACTTTTCATGCTGTCTCTAAAGGAATGAAAGATTTTTTC
>NW_015150847.1:202505-204907 GCF_000732505.1 Cyprinodon variegatus
TGATAACTAGTGATAACTAATGATCACTTGTGATAACTCGTGATAACTAGTGATAACTCGTAATAACTTGTGATCACTAGTGATAACTCGTGATAACTAGTGATCACTTGTGATAACTAGTGATAACTGGTGATAAATAGTGATAACTTGTGAAAACTAGTGATAACTCGTGATAACTCGTGATAACTAATGATCACTTGTGATAACTCTTGATAACTTGTGATAACTCGTGATAACTAGTTATAACTCGTGATAACTAGTGATAACTAGTGATAACTCATGATAACTAGTGATAACTTGTGATGACTTGTGATAACTCGTGGTAACTAGTGATAACTTGTGATAACTCGTGATAACTAGTGATAACTCGTGATAACTAGTGATAACTCTTGATAACTTGTGATAACTTGTGTAATCTGTGGTTCCTTGGCGTCCGTCTGCAGTTCATGGCGGTGTTAGACGGCGTCCTCTCCAAGCTCTCCAGGTACGATGAAGGGACCTTCTTCTCCTCCATCCTCTCCCTCACAGTAAGTAGCACAGTCTCCTCCTCCTCTTCCTCCTCCTGCTCTCCCTCATTCCTCCTTTCTCCTCCTCCTTTCTCCTCTTCCTCCTCCTCCTCTCCCTCCTTTCTCCTCTTCCTCCTCCTCCTTTCTCCTCCTTCCTCCTCCCTCTTAAAGGTGAGACATGTGGCGCTCACTGAGACTTGGCAATTTTCCTCGTCTGTCTGACATCCATGTCTTTCTCTGCGTTTTCGGAGTGTTCAGTGGGAACGCCGCGCTGCTTTCCTTTTCATGGCAGCGCTTCCTGGACGTCTTCATTTGACTCCATAATTTTCCTTCTTGTTATAAAGCGTAGAACTGTTTTCTTCTGGACTTTCTCAGCTGCAGAGCTTTATGGATTTTCAGCTCATTCTGGTTTGTTTGATGCTGGTTAATTCCTGGCAGATCCCTGAAGGTGTTTCCACGAACCATTATGGTCCCATGAGGCTTTGCAGCGTTTAACTTAGCAGAAGGTCCTGGTAGGTAGGGAGGAAGTACTGCTTTGGTCCTCAGACCTCACACAGGCCCAATGTCTTCCCAGTTAAGTTTTCTGGGATCATTGGTTATCTGTTATCAGAGGAAACGTTGGTCCTTCCGCCTGATCTGCAAGCGTCAATCTGAGCCGTTTAAATAGAGCTTGGTCTCCATGTTCCACTAGAGTCTGATGTCACAGATCATCTGTGCAGGAAAATGTTTCAATCAGTGAAGTGTTCAGGATAGCAGTCAGGTTCAGGTGACGATCTGAAATGTGCTGCTTAGAACACAGACCTTCCAGCTTAGAGTCCACTGTAACCCTCAGCCTCTGCACCCACTCATGGGGCCAATCTAGGGGCCACTGCTCTACGCTGTAATCTGAGGCTGAAGTTTGAGTAGCAGCTGCACCTTCTAAAGACTTTAGCAAGTTCAACCAGACATCCAGTTTCCTCCAGATGACAGAAATTATTCCTCCTACCATAGAGGTAGGATGATAGAGGGACTGAATCCTGTGGAAAATGGCTGCCGTCTGTTTCTGTTCCAAAAGTATTAAAGATTGAAAATGAATGTGGGAAAGCAGAGCAAGGAGAGGTTAAAGAAAAGCTGAGGAGCAGCAGAACAACCTGCACTGACTTTCCTAATCCGCCCCCCCGTAATGGTCTCTGGTTCCCATCCAGACTTCCTTCCCAACCGTCTCCTCCCATTAAATTACAGTGTAACTCCTACCTCAGCCTGTTGGTCTTTTGTGTGGAGGAAACCTGAAGCAGGTAAGCTTCTCTGGGAACAAAGGCCAAAAGGTGACGCCCCTGGGACCCCAGCACCTCCTCCTTTGTCCCCTCAAGAACAAGCTGTCTGGATTTGACATTTCCAGTAACCCTGAGGGTGGATTATGATTTTAAGATGAGTTTATTCTAATATCAGAGTCTCTGCTCTAGACTACCATGCTCATCGATAGGAGTTCCTAACCTCGTTAGTAAATGGATGCTGTTCTAGAAAGCCAGCTCTAGGTCCAGCAGCCAGGGATGGGTTTTCCATCTGAGCCTGGGGTGAATCCACATCAGGACAGGCTGTCTGGATTCAATTCTATTTAATTCAGTTCATTTCCATAGAGCCAGTTCCCAAAACACAGAGCATGTAGCGACAGTGGAAATGGGACGAAATCTCAAGCAGAACTTAGAAAATACTTTCCATGTGAGAAAAGTAGCTCGTTAGGTGGCTCTGTTTAGGAAAGAAACAGTTAAGGGGATGAGCTCCAAGCCGGTTTAGTGTCAGAGTATGAAGTGACCAAATCCAGCCAGTCAAAGTCAGAGAAACAGGACTACACTGAAAAACAGGCCATGCTCCAACATCTAGAAACAAAGGTGTTGATGGCAGCAGCACAACTGATAT
>NW_015150847.1:207346-216294 GCF_000732505.1 Cyprinodon variegatus
ATATCAGTTGTGCTGCTGCCATCAACACCTTTGTTTCAAGACGTTGGAGCTTGGCCTGTTTTTCAGTGTAGTCCTGTTTCTCTGACTTTGACTAACTGGATGGGCTCTCTTCATCCTCTGACATGGGAGCTGGCTCGGAGCTCGTCTGCCTGGCTGTGTTTTTCTTGGACGAGGCCGCCTGTGGAGCTGGTTGACAGTTGCCTTTTGTATCTATGCTTCTTTTTCTATGTCAGTTTCTGTCTCCTTGAACCCCAGTCGGCCTCAGCAGATGGCCGCTCACACTGAGCCTGGTTCTGCTGGAGGTTTCTTCCTATTCAAAGGGAGTTTTTCTTCTCCACTGTTGCTACAAGCATGCTTAGTGTGAGGGATTGCTGAAGAGGTTTCTTCCTGTTCAAAATCCACCTGCTCACACCGTCTAAAAACCATGTGGGACTCAGCTGAAAATCCTAAAAAGAAAAGGGCGAGGACGTATTTGGACAAAGATCTGGCTGAGCAAACGAGGCTACTACGGTCTGTCAATGTAACAGAAAGAACTCAATTTCTTTGTGTTTCCTCTGAGAGGAAGAAGAAGAAGAAAAAGAATTCTTGTTTGCCCACTGAGCGATTTACCCACGACCACCTTACAACGGCCTACTGAATTTCAAACATCTTTGACCTTCTGATTCCTGATGGGGAGGCTGATCGCCCCTCATTACCCCCTGCACTACACCACGCACCATAAGACTAAAAGTCAGGCCGATTCTCCAGTCGTGTGAACCTTTTACATCTTGTTTTGGTCTTTTCTGCATTAATTGGCTGCAGCCTGCAGGTTAATGAGCACCGTCTCCGTTTGAGCCCATTCCTGTAGAGTTCAACCATCGGCATTAACAGGATGCTGTGACGGCCTTATGACCGGAACGATGCGGTCGGCGGCCATGTTTTAGGTTTGAAGACAGGGCAGAGCCACCATGTGCTGCCTAAAGCTGTGCTGGCAGCTTCCTCCGATCATGCTGCTACAGCAGAAATATCAGAACTCATTTCCAATGGCCATGAAGTCCTCGATTGGGTTTAAGTAAAGTTGTTGTTGTTTTTCTGCCCTTCAGAAACCAGGGATGGACCTGGCAGACACCTACATCGTTTTTGTTCGGCAGAACCAGGACATCCTTCGAGACGGCATCAACGACGAAGTCTGCATCGAAAAAGTGTTTGATGTGAGTTCCCTTCCTGTCGAGTTCGTTTTCTTCATTAGTTTATGAATAATGAAGCAAATCTGATATAATGCAAAGTTTAGTACATCCTGTCCTCTACATTTTTTATAGTTTTGATTTGAATCAATGAAAAGCAAAAACACCAAAAGCTGGGATTCCTTTCTTCTGATGGTAATAAGGTCTAGTTAAAATGACATTCTTTACCAGCTTCCATCTTAGCAGACAGTGTCTGCTTGATGACTTTGGAGCAAAAGGAAAATTCAGCTCAGGAAAACGGAGGCTTGGAGAAAAACTCCCTGAATAATGTGAGACAGATGTCTTACCTGGACATCTTCTAGTCTCTTTAGCCAAGCAGCTTCTCCAGGTGGAGGAACGTGGAGCTGAAGGTCGTCCTTCAGAGGAGCTGGATGGATGAGGACGAGCTCAGGTGTGTCTGTCTCTGTGCTCTCGGCTCTCCTCGTCTCTGGAAGCTCTGCTGCTGGAAGGCTAGCTGCGGGCTGGGACACAGAGAAACAAAGTCCCTCCTGGAATAAATGAGCTTAGATCTTCTGACACCTGAATATGCCTCTGATTCCACCCATCCCATCATATCTCTGGGTGTGTGATGAGGAGGAGGAGGACCTCAGTCCTCTGCAGCCTCCTACAGGTTCTCCTCCAAGTCATCTTGTGTCAGAAGACTTCTTCTGGCTTTCTCCTTCAACCAGTCCTTAAACTCGCAGGGAAATTATAAATAAATGTCAAATCATTCTGGCTTAAATATGCCTATAAATGTATTCTTTATCAGACGATATTGTCCCAAAAGTTAGAAAATTTCTGTTTAAAAAAAAAATCCTTTCTTACAATCTGTGTTTTTTTCAGGTCAGGCCAGTTAGGTAAACATCAGCCTCAACACCTAAATTCGGCCAATCATATATCAACGGTCATCTGTCAATCAAATTTTTTCAGTCATAGCATCTTGATTCATATGTCACAGCTAATATACGCAACGGTTGAAATCCTTTCCTTTCCCATTGAGTTCCGTCCCAGTGTTCACGGGGATGGACGTCTGTGTCTTCAGCAGGCGTAGAGCTAACAGAACTGGCAGCGTTGCGAGGCAAGGGCTCAAACATGTACGGCTGGAAGCCTTCTACACCAAACCAAGCTTCTGCCGCCCTGGCGTCCTCTTCCACAACATCTTCATCCCGCTTTCCTCCTCTAAATAAAAATGGATGACGGAGGAGACTCATCCACGACCTCCGACACTAAACTCTCCTCCTCTTGCATGTTTCCTCTGTCCATAGCGTTCCTTGACAGTGTCGTTTTTAAGTCACCAATTTAGTGCTACTTGGTCCCAATGGAATTTCCTATTGGGAACCTACTAGCACTAAGTTGCTAACTGGTTAGCAACATGCTTCCGATAAATCGGCTTCAACCAAACATCTTTGTGAACCTTCCATCACAACAATCCCGCCCCCTTGATAATCGACCAATCACATTCACTTTATTCCCTCGTGTAAAGTCGGGCACCACTTGGGAGAATTTGTAACTGCAATTGATGGAACAGCCGTTTCCCTACGACTTTAAAGGCTCCTCCTGCAGCCTCTGTAGCTCCTCCAGAGTCATCCAGCTCTGCTGGATGTCCATCCATGGAGGTGTTTAATGCTTGCAGATGGTTCCAAGCCTTAAAGGGAACCAGAACGTCCTCCATGATCCATCTGGCGGGTTCCTGAGCCTCCATTGATGCTGCTTCTTCCCTGGTTTTCTGCAGAGAATCTCTGTGCGGCTGCAGGCTGACTGATGCAGATGACGGCCTCGTTTTTAACTGACTTTATTTGTTTCTCTTTACAGTTTTGTGTTATTTGTCACAGTTCTAGTCAATTCTCTGCGTTTTTGTGAATAATTTGTTTCAGTAGGTGTGAATATTTAGGAAGAATGGAAGATGATGCCAAGAGCTTTCTGCTCATTCCTCCAAACGTCCTGAAATGCTACCAGCATGGTTTATACAGCCCCCCTCCCATGGAAACCTGACTAACAGCATGATTTGATCATATTTAGGTTTTTCTGGACATATACAGTGTTTACTCTGGATCTGCCTTCGACTGCGGCTGTTTTTTCCTCTTTGATTCTCCACTTTCAGAGCAGCAGGAGGTCCCTGTGCTGCTGAAAACAGCCACTGCTTCTATTGACCTGTTTATCACTTAGGAACACTGAGAGCATTTGGCTCGCTCTGCTGGAGCCAAAAACCCTTTCCCACCTCATCCCACCGCCCCTCCGCCCCACGCCGTCTGCTGCCTTCACTGGCTGCTCCCACCTCCAACATTCAGATTTAGCAGAATATTCTAGCGGTGAGTTTCTAACACGCCTCGCCGTCAGGAGAGGACGCAGTGATTTAGGCATGGCGGTTCAGGACTTGCTACACATTAGCAGCACGGAGCAGAGCGATGGATTTCTGCCACCCGTCGCCTCCTCCGAGGGTTCAGAGGGAGCTGGGAGGTGCACTGCGCTGATTGGTGTGTGTGTGTCTGGATGTTGGGGAGGGGAGATGGAGGAGAATGAGTCTAATGGAGCTCAGAAGCACCCAGTCATGCACTGAGGAGGAGGTGACAGCGGGGCCTTCAAGTGTCTGAGCTAAGTCCTTCAGTATGAATCCAGCACGTACTCACCCCCCCCCACCATGTGTGCAACAATAGGAGTAAATATTGTGTTGAACGGCAGAATCAGGCCCCCTAACATGAGTGTTTGGACTGTTTACGGGACTCTCAGTTAGTCAATCAAATTCATTTGCAGCCTCTCTGCTTTAAAGACACAATTTGTGACGATCGACGGATGCAGAAAGATGTGCAGCATAAACACACAGCACACATTAGGAGTTGATTTGCTTTGTTCCCACACACACACACACACACTGAGGAGCAGTATGTCCAATGTACAGCTCCTCTGCAGCTCGTTTTATTCTGTTAATGAAGAGGTTTTCACTTCGGTTCAGTTTCTCCAAATAAAGTGTTTATTTAAATTACACGCATCATTTCGACTGAGAAACCCCCAGATAGGCGTCGTCCTGCTAACGGTGTGCTACTCTGTTTAAATCCAAATTTATAAATCTTACATTTGTACCTTAGTAACACAGAAAAGCATGGCTTCTTCTGCCCTGAGATCCAACCATCAGCTGTTGCTCACTATTCCTTTTGCCCAAACAGAACCGGGAAAGAAAGCCTTTAGCTACGCATCTCCTTCTGAGTGGAATATTTTACAAAGAAACTGGAAGTTGACTGAGTTTTTATCAATAAATGCTTTTAAGTTGAAAGTGAAAGAATTTGAAGCAGCTTTAACGATCTGTAATTGTTTTACTTGATATGTTTTTTTTATTTTTTATGTACCTGTCATTTATTTTAATGTATCTTATGTAACTTTGCTGCCTCTTGGTCACGACTCCCTTGAAAAAGAGGTTTTTAATCTCAACGTGATTTTTTTCCTGGTTAAGTAAAGGTTAAATAAAATACATAAGTCTGTTTCACACATGCTCACTTTAAAGATTTTCCAGCAGCCAGGGCTGACGTTAGCCCGTCTGCAGCAGCCAGGGCTAACGTTAGGCCCGTCTGCAGCAGCCAGGGCTAACGTTAGGCCCGTCTGTAGCAGCCAGGGCTAACGTTAGCCCGTGTGCAGCAGCCAGGGCTAACTAATGTTCTTCTCAAGAACATACTTGGCAAGAACTGGAGTCTGTACTCCGCATCGTTGTTGTTTTTCTTCCCGTTTCTGCATAGCAAGACACAGAATAGTGACTTTTGTCGTGTATTAATGCCATTCAGGCCAAATGAATGCAACCTGGTCGTTCAGACGCAGGTCGCATTTGAAAACATCAGATTCGAATCTGATTCATGACCACATAGCCAAGTGTTCTAGGTCGCAATGGAAAGAATTGGATCTGTGTCGTTCAGACATGAAAAGATCGGATCCAGGCTGTATATGGGCCAGAAAATCGGATTTGGGTGACTTAAGGCTGCTTGGTGAACGTAGCCTTAGCAACACATCGACCAAAGAGCTTCATGGATTAATGCTTCTTCTCACCATCACCTTCTTTCCCATACTTCCCATAGTTCTTTCCCACTTTTATTGAATTATTGATTGTATTAAATTATCGAGAAAATTCAGCAGCATTTATTGCCATTTATGATCCTTGAATTTGACATTAACCAGAGCTTCTGAACCCTGAACTGGTGATTTTATCTACATCTAGCTGAACACATTATTCCAAATATGGTGTCATTTTCCTGTTAGCCTAAAAACTGCTGGTAGTGAAACGCTACAACTCCCAAATACTTGAAAAATGACGTCAATATTTTTTTTAAACCTTCCCAATGCATTCTGGGTTGATGATGTCGTTTAGGCCCGGTTCCATCTCTCTCACTCTGAAGGGATAATTTTAAGGGTTAAAGGGCACTTCCCCCTAGCTCTTAAAGTTATTAGGACACACTAACCTTACACACGAACGCAAAGAAAACGAGTGCTTGGGTCCAAAAAGAGTTCAAGTGAGAGAAATGGGACAGGGGCTAAGTCTTATGGACTGAAACATTATAGAGCAGGGGTCTAAAGACCCCAAACTATGGGGAGATGGAGCGGGGACCCCATAATTATATATATCGTATGAAATATTCTATATTCTATAGTCACTCTATTACAGATGGAGTAATGTAACTAAAGTAATTTCTCCCTGGGATTATTAAAGTATTTCTGATTCCTGGTTGATGGGACAGGTGTTGTGAATGAAACGTTGTCCAGCTTGAAAGAGCTCCTGTGTGTCGCTGAATATGTGCATTGATGACTGAAAGACATCTTCTGCCTCCATTTATCAACCAATACTTTAGCGACCCCATGCAGTACCTCTGTGGAACCCCTAGGGGTCGCAGACCCCCTGTTGAAGACCTCTGTTAGAGTGAAAATTTCCTCCTCATCTTTAACACCCGTTGTGATTTCTACATTTCCATCAACGCACTCTGGTTCAAACCGGAAAAGGTGGAACTCACTGTAGCAGCTAGCGGCTAACCTAGCATCCGTCATTTCCCCTGAAAGCAGAGCAGTGTAAACAATATGGTAGCATCCATACCACAATATTTTATTGACATTTATAATAAACTTGCAATATTTTTACTGTTTTTACATAAAAAATGATAATTTTACAAATAGTTCAATGTTTCAGCCAATCGTGGATCCATTGCAGTTTTGGGACGTAATCATTCCAGTGTGTAAACACGCTTCTGTCTCCATGTTCACCTTTATTTTGTCTTATTGAAACCCTTTTTTCAAATTGATCAGGTTAAAAAACGTATAATAATTATATGAACATAATTAACGACCCAAATCTGTCATTTTTATTTTTATTTCTTGTCATTCTGACCAGAAGTCTTTGGTTTTTACAGCTTATTTGAGCTTAAACAATTTAAAAGCAAAGTTTGGAGTCAGAAAAGCTTTTGAAAGGCGTTGCTGGTCTGAAGGTTCTCAGAGCTGACTTTAAAAAAAGCAAGAGTCATAAATCATTATGGAGGCAAAGAAAGGCATTTAGAGGCTGTTATTGAACTTGAACTTCCATTGGAGTTGGCGAATGTTTCCTGCTGTTTAGACGGAGAGAAAAGCGCTTTGCTCGGAGAATAATTAGGAGGTTTGATGAAGGAGATCTGAGGTTGCTCAGACTCTACGGGGATTGAATATTATCAAGCCCTTGAACGATCAGGGACACGCTGTGACTTTTGTCAAGTGCATAAAATGAACTATGGGTGTTTTTTTGTTCTCTTAAATTGGAAGGTAATTACATATCTTGTCAATATGAGTTTAGTAATATTATTCAGATTGGTCCATCTGGATTGCAAAGCAGATCTGAATATTGCGGGTCATTAATGTGTCGCAGTGATTTCGCTCTGCTTCCTTTCATTGGGCTGGTGTCTGAATGAAGCCAGTGATTTGAATGCTTTAAATAAATGCTGGGGCCTGATTTTCTCCTCTGTCTTTTTGAAGAGCCCTGAACTCTTCCCTGAATGTGCTGCATTCACCACTTTTCATTAAACTCCCGCCTTTCAGGAACTCAACACTTTCCCCTCTGTTTGCTTTTCCTACGTGATGCTTCGCGTGATGCATCCTGCACAGTCCCGCACCTACACCCAAACACAAGGTCAGCAGGTGTTTGGAAATCTTTGCAGCAGATCTGCGGCAGATATTGGCTGATAAGGATGGAGTGTGACGGAGTACGCCAGCAGATCTGCAGCAGATTTTGTGTTTCAATGTGGGTCCTGGATTGTGGGAAGGTGCAGGATGGCAGCCAGTGACTGAGGGTGAAGGCGTACTCTATGGAAGTAAAACAGTCTCATTGAAATCTGCCTTTTCTGTACACCGAATTTTAAACACTGAAGATTTTTACACATTGAATTCCTTACACTGAATTTTTATGTTTTTTAGCTGCAAAAAAATCAGCTGCAAATGTGTCGACCAAAGCAGTCGATGCAGCCGAGCAGCTTCTTGCCAATGAAATGAGCTCATTGTTAGAGTGATAATTATAAAATTATTGGGTGGACATATGAAACATTGAAAGAAAGAGGATGTTACATTTCTATGCTGTGAATCAACCAGAAGGGTCATAAACTTTTATGACCTCCCCACACGAATGCATGAAAACGCTGCAAAATGTATGCCAGGCCTGTAAGTGGCGCTGTGGTGCCAAAGCAAAAATAAGCGACGAAATGTTGGGCATGCGCACTAATATTTATACATGGTTGCCCTGCGGGTCCATTTTCGTGGTTAGATTCTGTTGTAAGCCCGACAGCAGGGTGAGTAGCATTAGCAGCAACGGCGCCATTGTTGTTGTGATACTGTGTCGCGCATGCGTGTTTAGAGGCAACGCTATGACGCATGCGTGTAAAAAAAAATATGCGGTTAGAGCGTAAAGATGGAAACGTTTCGAAATCTTCCCACTCTGAAGGCTGAATAAAAAAAAGATCGTTTACAGACCCCCGAAACGCCGGCTTCGTGTGGATGAGAAGCTGGTTTGGTGAAAAATTTGTGCATTTAGGCCAGGGTTCGTCTTCGTGTGGACGGGGCCTGAAACAAAACAGACTGTTATGTTTGTACTCATATTCCTACTCCTATGAATACAATATGAATTGAAAGACTCATTTTGTCAGGAAGTTTGACGCTTCTTCCGGATGAAACCAAATGCCTTTGCAGACGGGGGTGCTGCACTGTGATCGGCTCAGTTTTTTCACCCAGTCACATTAGATGGAAAACTCTGATGGCTGTCTATTAGTAGCTACCTGACATTTTATAATCATATTTATTTAACAGGAAAAACTCCTCATTCAGCTATGCCCAACTGTTGCGTCACGTGACCAAATGAGCTCATTTCATTGGCTCAGGGTTCCTGAAGCATTAGGCAAGTTAAATTCAAGACTTTTTAAGACTTTTTAATGCCACTTGAAATAAAAACTTGAGACCAAATTCACAAGAAACACAAGAAAAACCTGCTTGTGACAACTTAACCCAAAGGTTTATTTTAACATAAACCACTGCACTAATGTTTCAAATTTTGAAAAATTTCCCATACAGGAAGAAAGCTAAAAACACACAAATGACAGATATATTTGAACAATAATTTAACTGAATTCACAAACTTTGTTTTAGCAGGGAACAAAACAAATCAGTTTTAAAGCCACAACATAACCAGTCTTTTTTGCAGCTATTTTTCTTTGTATCATTCTCTTAGTATGTTTGATTTGGTGATAAGTGGAGACGTTGTAGAGA
>NW_015150847.1:217082-218883 GCF_000732505.1 Cyprinodon variegatus
TAAATCGTAATAAAGATGATCCATTTATGATGTTTTAAAAATTAAGACCTAGAAAAGACTGATTTAAGACATTTTAATACCAATTAAGGCCTTAGTTTTATTTTGAAGAATTCAATGCCTTTTAAGACTTTTTAAGGACCCGCGGGAACCCTGTTGGCTAGAAGCTGCTCGGCTGCATCGAGTGCTGATAGCTTTGGCTTGAGTTCACCAAAAGGTCAACACATTTGAATCTTAATTTTTTTGCTGCTGATTATTTTTTTTTTCTTTACAACACTAGTGGTCCCGTGGCGCACTAACCAGTACGCCACGGACACACCGATTGCTGCTGATTTTTTTACAGCTGGATATTTTGCAGCTGAATTTTTACCATTATATAAATACAGTGTGAGGAATTCAATGTGTAAAAAAAATTCAGTGTTTAAAATTCGGTGTACAAAAAAAGGCAGATTCCATGAGACTGTTTTTCTTCCATATTACTCCGTCCTTGATGAGCTGAGCTGCTGCAGCTGCATCCTCATGATGCACAATCGGTTAAACGCTCTAATGTTTCCATTTCTGCTCAGTTCCAATTTCCTCTTTATGATTCTTTGCTCTAAAGGATTATCTCCATAACATCTTAGCTTTCTTCACAGCTCATGCACTGCAAATATAAGTCAATATTTCTTAAATTAAGTGTTAATTTGAGCAGGAGAATAAGATGATCTGCCAATGGAATTAGTATTTTTACTCTTAAAATTAGATAATTAGATAATGTACACTTGAAATAAGACAAAGTAATAGTTTTTTTCTTATTTTAAATGTAAATTGTGTTGTTTCTCAAGTGTCTCGCTTCCCTCCTCAATTCAATAAAAAATGCACTGATTTTAAGAGAAAATGACTTATTTAGATTTCTATTTTTTTTAATGGATGTGATGTTCTGGGAACGCTGGGACTCCAGCTCTGCTTCCTGCTCTCAATAAGCTCTCTGCGTCTTACAGCAGTGGTATTCCAGCTCCATGAGGGCCGTGTGCGTCTGGCTGACCGACAGGCTGGACCTGCAGCTCCATGTTTACCAGCTCAAAGTCCTCATCAAGATAGTGAAGGTAAACAAAGTCCTGGAAAGGAATGCAAACTGATTCAAATCATCTTTTCCATAAAAGGGAAACATTTAGATGAGTGTATGAGCTGAAGGTGTCTGTAACGCTCCCTGCAGTAAATATACAGATTGTCTGCATTTAAATATTTCCAAGCTTTTCTAAAAGGCTGAAGAGTTTAAATGGAACCAGAGTTTTATCTGATTGAAAGAAATCTGAACAATGAAGCAGATGAAGGATCAGCTCCCAGAGTTTAAACCGGGTTTCTACCTCCTTCATTTAACCAGCTCTGATTCCTTTATCTGTTTTTATCAGTTCAAATCATCTTGTTTATAAATTAAAACATCAGAAAGTGGATTATTTCAGACACCTTCAGCCTGATTCTGCTGAGATCAAGCGCTGATCGTGTTGTTGATTAACTGAGCTGAAAGTTCCTCCAGCAGAGACAGAAATCAACCAAACTTTAGGCTGATTTTCTAAACAGGAACTGAAATGAAAGTTTCAGTGAGATCCTGCATCTTAGAAAATCAGGCTGGTGAAAATGTTCCCTAAAGGCAACAAACCTGGAAGCAGTTTTAGGTTCCTGCGTGACGATGATCCCACATCTGGGGGGGCGCACTGCAAAAACGATGTAGAAAAATGTAGTGTATTTACCTTTAATTTCAGCAGGTAAACCATTAGATAAATATTAGGTTCATTGGGCTTCAAGTTCGTGAGGCCCCATAAAA
>NW_015150847.1:219839-222812 GCF_000732505.1 Cyprinodon variegatus
TACGGTTTCTGAAATGTTTTGCGTCTGACACCTTTTGCATGATTTAATGGTAAAAATTTTGCTCAAAATCCTATTGTACACAATCAGATATACCTGATAACAGCCAGTAGAAGACTACACAAAAAATAATCTTGTCTTATCGCATAGTAATAAATTATTAATATCAAAAATCTATTGCTGTTTTTTCTTTTTACATATTTTGTTAAAAGGCCAAATAAGGACTTCAAACCAAAAAACTGTAATTTTCTGTCTTGTTTTATTCTTGGATTGGGCTTGAAAGGGTTAAAAAAGCTCAGTTCTTTTAATATTAGCCTGCAGTATGATGGGGGGGGGGGGATTCATGGAAAAAGTCAGAGCTGACAATGAAGGCAGGAAGAAAGAAATTACGCAAATGAAACTGCAGCGCGACGTCCTTGAAAGCAGCCGCTGAAGAGCTGCGAGAGATTAAAGCCAAAACTGCTCAAACGCTTTTTGTCTTTTTCATAGTTTGTTAGTTTAAGTAGAAACCAAAGAGACAAGGAATGATAATGAAAGTAAAAATCCCTGAAACACTTCAGTCTGCCTTCCAGCTTTGACACGAAAAGCCTCCCAGCGTCCTTCAGCCTCCATCTTCCAGCTTTTGTCCTTTCAGGCGGTGAATAGCAGCTGCCTCTTTCTGCTTTCTACATTCCTCACATGCTCTCTTCTTTATTTACCCATCTCCCCTCCTCGTTCCTCATCAGAAGACGTACCGGGACTTCAGGCTGCAGGGCGTGCTGGACGCCACGCTCAACAACAACAGCTACGAGACCGTGTCCAAGCGGCTGAGGATGGAGGAGGCCACGGCGGCGGTGAAGGGAGGCGACGGCCTGCAGGGCATCAGCATGAGGGACAGCGACGAGGACGACGACTGAAGCTCCTCCCGCTGAACTCCTGAAAACGAAAACATGTTTGACCATGAGTCCACCCTCAGAGCTGTTAGTCTGAGGTGGATCTGTTGGTTTTGGCTCTACGTTGATCTCAGACATGTAAAGACGGTGATTCTGTTCAGTTTAACAGTTTGATTTATGCTCAGCCAGTTTTCCTCCTTCAAAGATGCTCAGAGGCGGCGCTGATGATGATCTGCCAGAGCGTCCGGTGGCGGCAGTATGATGCTGAGGTGTCCTTTATCTGGACGCCCCCCCCCCCACACACACACACACACACACACACTTTAGATCATCAGAGAGGATTGGATCATCACAGCAACTGACTGTTGGCAAACTTTCAAAATTCATTAAAAGGGGGTGGAGATCGGACCGGGACGCCTTATCACAGCACCGAGATCTGAACTGGACCGGTTCCTGGTCAGACGCTGTTTGGTGCAGAATTGATTCCAAACTGGAACCAGAACCAGCATTCTGCTCAAAGGCGTCCCAACCAGCATCTTTGTTCACTTTAAAACAACCAGAATTTGTTGGAGTCTGTTTCTGCCCACAAACCACAGCTTTCATTTTAATTTGCTTTAAAAACTGTTGGTTCTGGTTCTGATTCTGGTTCTGATTCTAAATGTGTTTGAATGTCGGTTCCTGTTTCTGGTTGTTTTAATAAAAATGTGTCTTAATGAGACGAAGCCATAAGGAATCCAGCCAATAGGAAGACGGAGCATCAAACATGAATAAAGATGGTTTCATTTCCTAAAAAATAAACCCCCCCTCCCATTAGGATGAACTGGACCTTGTACTGGTTCTGATGGTCGACTCTAAATATTCCAGTATGAATGCCCCAGTGGTTCCAGCACCGCCGGGAATAAACCGCCAAATACTTCCCGTCTTTCAACCCTTCAGGTTTTTCCTTTTGTAGAAGTTCTGCTGAAGAAGTCCTGCCATCTGGTGGGTCAGTGGGTCATCTGAGGTCAGTTCCTGTTCATCTGCGCCGGTAGAAGAACCTGAGGCTCGGTACCCATCAGGCTGTTGGACATCCTCAGTATTTTATTTTTCTGCTGCAGCCAAACCTAGCAATGTCTGATTTGTAATTTCTTGTTAATGTTCAGAAATGTGCTGGAATTTAAATCCAAGGTTAAACAGATTCTTTCCTGATCGGAGTTTTTTAAACAATTATTCTGTCCGTCTGTAAATATGCCAAACCTGATAAAAACATACCTTCTGGAATGATGTCCAGGTAGTTCAGCCTTCAGCGCTTGTCTGTATTTTTCTTCCCATGTCTCCGTCTTGTTTCTGCTTAAATTCAGCCAGGATGGACTTCCTGCCATCCGACCTTCTCCTGCCTGGTACCTCTGGACCCTCTGATGGTTCTGCTGGTTGATTCAGCTGCTATTCCCTTCAGCTTTACAGTTGATATTCAGTTCTGCAGTTTTTATAACCCCTCACTAAGCCTAAACCTTTACATTTAAGGATTTTGTTCTTAATTAGAAGCTGTGCTTATTTTTATTTAATCATTCATAATGGGAGTTTTTTAAATTAGGAAATTTTGTCATAACTTGGTATAATTATGGCCACCAGATGGCAGTAGAGTGTGGGTTATATGACCATATGTGCAGAATTAGCTTTAGCTTGTAGATCCTTAGCTGTATATGCAGACTGGAAGTGGATTAAAGTGAGTGTTGCATTGACCACATGATGACAAAGTTGCGTCGTCACTCCACCGAAAAAGAAGCTGTAGTACATATGCCAGGCCCTTTGGTGGCGCTGTGACAACGCTACAGCATTAAACCCAAACCCTTACAGACAGTTCACGCCATGTAAACATGGCTCACATTCAAGCTGCTATCACACCTTGTTGATTTAGACCAGCGTTTGCCTGACATATGAAAAATCTGGCAAAAATGCTGAAATACGTTGGAGAAGTTATGGGTACGTTTTGTATAATAGATGAGCACGCTGAAACATGTCAGCATAGAACAGTTAGCATGCTTAAAGGAAAATTCCGGTTTTTAACACTTTTAGCCCATTTTCTGTAGTGTCCAGGATGAAATCGAATGATCGACACCAAAAT
>NW_015150847.1:223586-224854 GCF_000732505.1 Cyprinodon variegatus
GCGTGTGCTCATACGCGGGCCATCGGTTCCAGGTCAGTTATCTGATGGTTGACATACGATCAGTGTCAGTTACTCATAAAGGCCAATTTATGCTTCTGACAAAGTAACGGATCAGTTTGAATGAGCAGCTTAAACAGTAGAACAGCTCTGGGATTAAACCTAACCTAATCTATGTGGGGCCATAGTTTCTAAATGGTCCAAACCTCCTAAAGTCTTTTATTTGGTCTCATTTATTACTCCTGAAAGAAACATTTAAGCAGCTACTTGTCCATTTTTCATTACGGCCAATTATTCTTTGCTTCAGTGCTCCCATGAGATCTATATTTACAGTAATTCTGTCCAGTTTATTTCTACAATGCCGACCCGTCATCTGGAGGCGCTTTACAGAGACGATTCATTCAGACTGGTTTAAGTTTCTATCTGATTGCATCCAGTCATTGATCAAAATCTAAATCTGGAGTCGGCGACCTTTTTAAGTCTGAGGGCTACTTTATGGCTACTGAGTCATAGAAATGGCTACCAATACTGGTGTACGAATGGAGGAGTCTGCGTTCACCTAAACTTCCTGCATAATAAACATATTTTCATTGTTTCTTTTAGATAATGTGATTTAAAATGCTTAAATGCTGTCTGTGATTAAAATGATGAATTTATCTAGAAATGATTGAATAGAAGAGCAGCAGAATAAAATAATGTTTCAGAAGAAGCTGAGGGCCCCCAGGCACCGTGTTGGTGACCCCTGATCTAAATGTTTAACAGTTAAATTATGAGGAAGAATCTCCATCTGCAGGATCAAATGTGGCTTCTTTGAATTGTCTTTCAGTTGGTGCGTTTTTCTGCACAGACACGGAAAGTTCCAGAACAACGACCTTCAGATGATGAATCATCATCAATACTATTGGCAGAAACCAATAAAACCGGTGGTTTATAGAATCTCTTCCTAGATGTGTTTGACTCTAAGCTGCCCTGATGATCTATGCTCTGCACAGAAACCAGTGAGCTGCCGATCTCAGACAGCATTTGGAGTGTTTGGTTTTATGTGCAGCATGGAGCTGATGTTCAGTGGTGATGCTGCTGAAGCAGAAACCAGTTCAGATTCACTCACTGCTGACTTTCCTTCATCCTTTCCCTTCCTGGATCAATTCAGTTTATTTCTATAGCACCAATTCACATCATGTCTTCTCAAGGCACAGTTCACCAGATCATCCAGTCAGATTGATTCAAAGTTTTCTATCTAAGGAAAACCAGCTGATTGCATCGACTCATTG
>NW_015150847.1:229543-231133 GCF_000732505.1 Cyprinodon variegatus
GACTCATTGACTACTAAGCAATCCCTCACACTAAGCATGCTTGTAGCGACAGTGGAGAGGAAAAACTCCCTTGTATCTGTTCATTACCCCACACACACACACGGAGTCCGTGGTGTTGCTCTGACCAGCCAAAGTCATGGTCAGGATCTCCTCCAGCTCTCAGTTTGACCTTTTTTTTCTAATAATAAAGGTTTTCCTGATGACTGAAAGCAAAAAAACAATCAGAATGTACACTGAAAAACTAATGCAACCATTTTTGTCATTTCCTTAATCATGTTTAGTTACTTTAATGCAATTATTTCATGTTAGCAGGGTAGGACATAAAACAATTGTGTTAAATGGGATTAAGGAAATGCCAAAAGCGGTTACATTATTTAGAAAATAAAATGATAGACTGAAAAAGAGAAGATCCAGTGAGGAGGGCAGAGCAGACTCTGTGCTAAAGGAGCATCCAGCCTTTCAGAGATCTTCAGTGAGGCCAGAGGTCAACAACCTTCAGCTCCTTAAATATGTAAATCAGATGATTTGGTCTTTTCCCTGCATCCATCAGGCTCTTCAGCTGGTCCAGGGTCAGTAGGTCTCATTCTGAGCCGCTTCTCTATTGTCTCCTGCTTCATGGAGGCTGAGGCCCAAGATTAGCCTCCTCAGAGGAACCATTTTTACCTCACATCAGCATCAAAACCAGCTCAGCATGCAAACAGAACGGTTAAAAATATGGCGAAGGTTCTATGAACGCAGCTGATGTCTGAAGGGAATGAAAGCTTTTCTACGAATGAATCCAATAAGTTGTTCTTCAGATATGAGCATCAGCCTTTTAGAAAAGCATTTCAGTTGGATGATCCAAGAAGGCCTCCAACAGCCCTGGGAGGAATAATAATCCACAGCTGCTCAGAGCTGCACGCCGTTTTATTTGATTTACAGGGACTTTAATGCAGTCCGCAGTAATAAAATGTCAACATGAAGATATGATCAAAAGGTAGATTTAATACATTTATAATTAAAGGGAAAATGTACTTAAAGACTGAAGATGGTTGGCTCTATAGAAGCACGGTGGTGGAGGAGTGAGGCAGTGGGCTTTTAACCGTATAGGATGGAGCTGTAACCTCAATGCCTGTCATCCAGTGTGAGGCCAGCTGTCCAGCAGTTTCAGCTTCAAACAGGGGATAAAATTCCTTCACAGTGATGGAGGAGGCTGAGGACGTCCATGTTTACCGGCTGCTTCTATTCAGCTTCACTCAGCAACACCAACATCACGGAATAAACTATTAAACTCAGAGGTTAAAGATTTATCTAATTATCCTCAATCCTGAAGCAAAGAAAAAGAAGTGAAAAAAGAATTAAAGATGCGCATTATGTTCATTAGATCCCTTTTTAATCAAACAATAGATTTTTCCTTTTCTCTATGAGTTAAAAAGGAAACTGATTCTAACTTAGAGATTAATTAAATATTAAATCAGATTTAGGTTAGAAACGGTCTGCATAGTTTTTCTGACTTGAAATATTATTATTACAATTGTTCATTCAATTTAAAATCCAATTCATAAATACTTTACTGATCACAAATGTTGCAGTAACTACTGGGCAGTTTTT
>NW_015150847.1:231435-238704 GCF_000732505.1 Cyprinodon variegatus
ATATATATATGCTATATTCATATACAATATACAGAGGAACATTTAAAGCTCGAATTAAAAAAAGTTAAACATATACCTATGTTTGCAAAAAGAAAACGATTTTATAAATATATATATATATATAATGGCAAGTAGAAGGTATCAGAAGCAATCGCGGCTTTTTAAATCCAAATGTTATCAACGGAATCAACAGTTGCTGCAAACAGTGAAACAAAAATAAAATGTTATTTTACGGCAGCAGAGCAAATTGGAGGTTATTTTTAAAACAGAAAAAGAAACGTTTATTTTATTTCTTTTTTTATATCTTTAGAAGCCGAGAGAAACCTGCGCAGGATGAAAGCAGCTCGTTTCATTTTATAAACCGAAAGGAAAAAAAATCTTTATTTTTATATTTATTTGATTGAAATGACCTTCATTCTTTTTGTTTTTATTATTGATGTGATTTTTATAAAATGTTTTCTTGTTGGTTTTAGTTTAAAATGTTTTTTTCTGCAGAGATGAAATATTTGGAAACGAAGCGCAAACGGAGAAATGATGAAGATGTTTGCGCGCGTGCCGCGGCCTCCATTATCCCGCACCGCTTAGAGAAATAAATCAGTAATTAACAAATAATAATAAACAGGGTGGATGTTATTTAGTTGCTGTTTTTATTTTCCGCGGGTTCTGCGGTCTTTCCCTCTGTGGCGGGATGGGGGTGTGCGTGACGGACAGGAGGAAGAGGAGGTGATGCGCTCGCGGCTCCTCAGCTGAACGCGGCGGAGCTTCAAAGTCTCCTCTGATCGCCCCACAGTCTGACGGCCCGGGCCCCACGCGCGCCCAGCTCCGCGTCATCACCGTAGTCGCGTGCGCGAGGAGCCCTGATGCGCTGTGAAAGTCGACAGCTCGTGACCTCGCGACCGCAGCCAGATTAAATGATGTCACGCGCAGCCACAAGTGGAGCGGAGATTTATCAGGTTGCCTCCAGTTGAGCAGGAGTTGTGCCAACCTCCTCCTCTTCCTCCTCTCCCTCCTCTTCCTCCTCCTGCGGAGTCCCAGACCTCCGCATCGATGAGGAGGAATTGAGCAGCTCCTCTACTTCCTCCCGGTCCTTCCCGGACGGTAACGATCGGCGGGTCTCGGCTCTCCGCACGCGGCCATCGAGCGAGCAGCGGCCGCCAATAAGCGTGAGAAGAGAGGCGGTGATCAGGAGGGGGCTCCCCGGCAGATGATGCCCTTCGCTGCGGGCCGGTGAGGAGCAGCTCCGACCCCTCGCTCCTTCTCCTTCTTTCCCTCTCCTCTTCATGATGGACGGTTCTCTGTGCCGCGCAGCGGGTGTCCTCGGCGCCCCCCCGGCCACCGGGAGCCATCCGGCGGGCTCAGACTCGCTCTCCTCCGGCGGCGGCAGCTCCAAGCCTCTCGCCTTTTCCATCGACCGGATTATGGCCAGGACGCCCGAGCCCAGGTCGATACCGCTCGGCTCCTGGTTCCAGGCGTCTCCCGCGGGGAAACCCGACGTGTGTCCGTCCTCGCTGCACTGCATGATCCCGCTGGTGCCGCTCGGCTATGAGGCGGGTCACCGGCTCAGCATCGGCGGGCTGGATCCGGGCCACCTGGACTCTCATCTCCAGGCTCCGGTGGACTTTTTGGGCTTCGGGTTGAACTATCGGAGCCAGCAGGAGGACTCGGCGGTGAGTCAAAGCAGCGGCCAGTATAAGCTGTTCAGACCGCGGGTGGTGAACCAGTCCTCCCTCTCCACCGTGGGCACCATGTGCTACCTGAACTGCGCCGGGGACGCGGGGGCCTGCGCCCCGCCGGCCGGCCTGGTCAACCTGCACCCGATGGCCTCCTACCTCCTCACCGCCCGACACAAAGCCCTCCTAGCGGAGAAGAGCAAGCAGCAGGCCGGGGAGCGCTACTCGGTTCCCGGGGCCTTCAAGCAGCTGTCCCCCAGCCAGATCCAGACCTACATGAAGGAGCGGGACCAGATCTACAAAGGCTCCCCGGCAGCAGCGGCAGCAGCAGCGGCCAGGCTCAGCGGCTCCTGCTCCGGATCCAAACCCAAAGTCTTCATCTGCGAGGTCTGCGGAAAGGTGAGCCGGAACCCGCTCCGAAGGTTGCCGGTTTAAATCCAATAAAACTGTTTCTGATGTTTTCCTTCATGGAGCCAGACCGGAAATCCAGAAACATCCCAGAAAAACAAACAAAAAAAGGAAATTAATTTCATTTAATAACGAGATTTAAAAATGCTTCAGTTTTTGCATTTTAATTCACTTCTATATTTGTTTTAATATATTTTTCCGTTCCTCAAAAAACAGAGAAAAACAGATTTTATTTTTTCATCTTTAAATTAATAGGATTGAACTGAATATCTTCAATAACCAGAGAATATTTTAACATTTAAAGTGAATTGTAATAATAACTCTGCGCTGTGATGTTTCTGTGCGTCTCAGGTGTTTAACGCGCATTACAACCTGACCCGCCACATGCCCGTGCACACCGGCGCGCGGCCCTTCATCTGTAAGGTCTGCGGGAAAGGCTTCCGGCAGGCCAGCACGCTGTGCAGACACAAGATCATCCACACTCAGGTGAGGCTCCGCACGGCTGCGGGATTCAGGAGCCGCCTTCCTTCCATCTGCTTCTGTCCGAACCTAAAAATTTCATTTATAAATAAACATTTTGGAGCCAAAACTGAGCCAGAAAGTCCGGACTGACTGGGAGCTGCGCTCAGGAAATATAAAAAAAATTAAATATTTATTTAAGATAGAAAATAAATTGAGAAATAATAGTTTTTTATTTTTAAAATAAGGAGATAAAATGTCATTTTCTGAATTTCCAACCATTTTTGAAGCAAACGTCTGAATTTAAACGATTTTTTTTTTATTACCTCTTTTACTTTATTTTTTATCTTGTTAAAAAACTTGAGCGGAAAATCAGTTGCTGATTCTGGAAAAACAATAAGAGTCATTTTCTCATCATTTTCCCGCCGAGTCTCATTTTTTCTTTAAAGATTAAAACAAAATCCGACATAACCTGCTCCGATTAAAGCTGCTAAAATGTTTTATAAACATTAAAGCTAATAAATCTAAAGAAATGTTATCATTTTAAAATAGCAGTGGAGTTTGTTTTTTTATTTAAATACAGCCTGATAGAGAGAGATTAGTCCATATTCAGGAATGAAATGGCCAGTTAATAAATAATGATATAAAAAAAATAACTTAAATCATTAAATAAAATCAAACTCATTTCATTTCAGAACGAAAACATTAATAATGATTTAATAAGGGTTTGAATAAAGCAGCAAATTCGCCACCTTAAAAAAAAAACATTTCAGTTTTTTCTCCCTTTTTACAAACAGAAGTTAAAGAGTTTTTTATATATATATATATAATTGTTTACTTTAAATAAAGTTTGGACCCAGAAATAGATTGTACAGAGTGACATTAATGATGATGCGGGATTCTGCTGCTTATTTTAACTCCCTGATAATAAAACGAAATGTTGTAGAATTTACTTTCCAACCTTTGCTTTGCATCTTTTAAATGTTTCCTTGAATAAAAATAAGGTGAAAACCACTGAGGATTAAATTATCATCATAGAAAAATCTAAAAGGCTTTTTTTTTTTATGAGGTTTTATTAAATCTGTCAAATTGAAACTAATAGTTCAGAAATAATCAATTAAATCTGTTAAATTATGCAGTGACATCAGTGATTTAATACTAATTCGTTTTTATATTTCTTTTTTTATGTTACAGGAAAAACCTCACAAGTGTAACCAGTGCGGGAAAGCGTTTAACCGGAGCTCCACGCTCAACACGCACACACGGATCCACGCGGGATACAAACCCTTTGTGTGCGAGTTCTGTGGGAAAGGATTCCACCAGAAAGGTGAGGAAAAAACGAGCACAGAGCCTCGATCCTCTGCGGGGCAGCTCTTCTCATGCGGGGCAGCCCTTCCTCTGACCCGCCTCCAGCAGCCCTCTGGGTCAGAGGGAGGAATGCGGTTTTACTCTTCAGTAAATCATCCAGGCTGCAGCGGGTTCCCATAAAACCCCGCAGCTCATCTCCTTCATTTAGTTTTGAATTTAATTTCATTTTTTAACCAACATAAATAAAACAAGTAGAAAAATGATTCAAAGTGAGGATAATTACACTGAGCAGCAGATCAACAGGAAGCATCATTTATAGAATTCAAGGAAAATAAACCAAATATTATTAAAACGCAATAAAGTAGAATATTATCCAAATATTTATTTCATTCAGTTTATTATATATTAGTCATATAAATGACTTTTACAGACGAATGTGTTATTTTATTATGTCTGGAAACAACACCTTTTTCTACTTATTGCTGCTGGAAACATGTTGAAGATATGAATTATATTATATAACAAATATTTTTCATAAAGAAGGACGTGTTTAATGAAAAGTATTTTTTATATTTGCTTGAAGGTTGTTATATTTTAAAAGTAATTTAAATATCACTGGATGCACTTCAGAAGAAATCCAGCGTATTGATATTAATAGAAAATTAAAGTCTCCTTAAGTCTTTCACCGAGAAAAAAACTATATGTATATATATTATATATCTATAATTTTTTTAGATAATTTCTTTTTTTTCAATTGATTACTTCTTTTAGTTTTTCTTTCATAAATAATTTTGTTATTTCCTGTTTGAGACGTATCTATTTTTTGTTTTATTTTATTCAGAGATCAGATTTTCTAACATAGAATCAAATAGAGACCAGCTGATATTTCTCCTTGATTCTCTGCTGATCTCATATCTATCATATTTTCAGAGCTGCTGATCTGGTGACACTTTGTGGACAATATGACAGACTGATGGGACCTTTGCCTTTTATCTTACTATCATAGATCTGGTTTTGATTTGTAGAAAAATGAGCTTAGAGATAAATAATAGAAAAAGCAGCAGCACATGGAGGAAAGAAGGTAGAAAGTCTGGCGAGAGCAGGCCGGAGAAAAACAGGAAAAATGGACCAGATAGGGATTATTGGAGCTGGAAGGCCTCTGCTCCATCACCCTAATGTGTGTAGGTCCTGCAGAGATTCAGGTCACGACTGAGACGTTATCTGCTTTAGCAGTAATAGTTCCTGCATCATGAAGCCTGTTGAGGTGCTAATAAACATAAACAAACAGGACGTTATTTGTTTTTCAGTTTGAAACAGAAAATTGGTTAAAGTTATGCAGCAGGTCAAAGAGCTGCAGCTGATCAGCAGGTCCAGCAATAAATGGCCTAGTCAAAGTCCAGACTGAAACCTGGTTATTACCTCTGATCATGTTTAAACTGGTTTCATTTATTCATGTTTTTTTACTGCAGAGCTTTTATTTAAAGTGTGATTTTTCTGCAGGGAACTACAAGAACCACAAGCTGACCCACAGCGGGGAGAAGCAGTTCAAATGCTCCATCTGCAGCAAGGCGTTCCACCAGGTGTACAACCTCACCTTCCATATGCACACTCACAACGACAAGAAGCCCTTCACCTGCCCCACCTGTGGGAAAGGCTTCTGCAGGAACTTTGACCTGAAGAAGCACATCAGGAAGCTGCATGACCCGGCCGGGGCGCCATCCGCCCTGGAGTCCTGAAATCAGCTGCGGACGCAGAAACCCAGACTTCCTGGTCTGCTGAGGACAGATTCTAGGAACAATGGCCTGCCTTCAGGTCTCTGCACTTTCTCTGCTCCAGTTATTGTTAATCAGCCAAATGAAAAGCTCTAAAGTATTGTAGTGTTTATCTTCCCTGATGTTTTAGCCTGCATATGCTGCCCCCTGCTGTCTGAACTGGGAGTGACTGAATTCTTGGAGCTCACCAAAGGACGCCTCTGACTCTTCACATGGAGACTGGTGTGCATGAATCATTCCCTCACCTTTGTGCTGTTTCCCCCTCCAAATAAAAAGTCACTATTGATAAGTCCTGACTCCTATCATGTTCTGACCCAGAGAGCTCACTGAGGGCAGCTCTGGTTCTCATCCTCGGTTGGACCCCCTCCACCCAGACCGTCACCATGGAAACCCAAAAAAGGCAGCGATGGGGTTTCTGAGCGTGTCCAAGCACAGCAGTGGCCTCCCAGGCCCAATAAGGACTCATCCTGACCTCCCGGTCGGCTGGCCTCTGAACCTCTGCGCTCTCGGGTCCATGAACATTTGGCTGAGAGCATCTTTATAAAACCCCCAAACTGATGCTATTTATTGTGTAATTAGTCCTCAGCGAGTCGTTCAGGCAGATCTCTGAGGTAAACCCAGAACTCCTCTACCTCCTCAGATGTTTCACCCTTTCTCTGGTTCAGAGAGCAGACAGTAAAAATGTTTTTACAGATTCAAATCCTGAGTTTTTGTTTTGTCTTGTGTCTGTGTGTGTGTGTGGGGGGGGGGTGGTTTAGTCTTTAGATTGACTGGAGATCTATCTGTTATCAGATACATTCTTTTAGATTAAGCTCTGGACTTTGACTAGGCTATTCTCTAATATGAGTTGGATTTGTTCAAGCAAATAAAAGCAGCTCGTCATAAAGAAGCACACACGCCTTGCTCAAGGGCAAGGCGGAACCTGGGATCGAACCCAGAAATCCCTGTCTGCGTATTTCAGTGGGTTCTCCTGCTGAAGCTGAAGCTCCGCCTCTAGCCATCGTCTTCATGTCTTGGTTTGGCTCCATCCATCCATGTGACCACCAGCTTCTCTGTCCCTAACCCCACAGCATCATGCTGCTTCCACCATGGTTCAGCAGATGATGTGTTCATTCATGGATGACCACAGCCTTCTGAGAACACCATTAGGTTCCTCCTCCTCCTGTGTCCTCCTCAGTCCAGGTGGACGTCTCTGTCTCGGTAGCATTTCGTTGGAGCCAAAGGTCCAGATGTGAGGCTGGTTCTAGCAGTAAACTCACACAGAGGGGCTGAACGAAGCACCTGTCAGGTTTAAAAAGAACGTCTAAAACCACAAATCATTCTGGTTTCACTTCAGGTTTATACTAAACTGAATATACACAACTTGTATTTAGGTGCAAGTAATTAACAGTGAGTTTAATAAAAGTTAGCTTTATTTCACTGTAAATGAGAGAAATTGGACCAAAACACAGAAAATAAATTTAAATTCAATTTCTATAACTATTCAATAACTTGTTTTTAGGTCACTTTAAAGAGACAATTCAAACGAATCTTACAGTCAGATTGGTTAAGAAGCTGACTTTGCAGGACAGCGTATGAAGGGCCAGAAGATAATACTGCTTGTAGCAACAGTGGAGAGGAAAAACTCCCTTTTAACAGGAAGAAACCTCCAG
>NW_015150847.1:239668-242175 GCF_000732505.1 Cyprinodon variegatus
CCTAGCCTTAAAAGTAGACAGGGTGTCTGCCTCACGGACTAAAACTGGTAGTTGGTTCCACAGGAGAGGAGCCTGATGACTAAAAAAACTGCCTCCCATTCTACTTAAGAAATTCTAGGAACCACTAGTAAACCTGCAGATTGAGAGCGAAGTGCTCTGTTAGGAACATAAGGAACAATCAGAGATATTAGATTGTTGTATCAGATATATATCAGATATCATCTATCTTTGATAGATGGATATATAAGGAAGGGCATCTGATGCCCAGACGTCTTTTACATAGTTAGATCATGTCCAAAAAAAAAAAAAAAACATTTTCAAGAACTAAGAAATAAAGACAATCTAACGTCCCACGATTAGATTTAGAAAAAAAAACATAATTTGAAAACAATATCATCTTTTTGTCATAAGGAAAACACAAAGTCAAAAATGTAAACTAATGAGGTCTTAAGGTGAAAATAGGTAACACATCTGATGTCATAAGCTGTTTTTAATAATTACGATAAAACAGTAAAAAAGGAAAAGGTCTTTGAGAAGAGCTGAAAGAGAGATAATGATATGGCTTCAAAGAGTAAGATGATTCTGGATAAATATTTAAGACCATAAATGGAAGCCAGTATTAAACTCTTGTCTTAAGTTATATTCAGGATGAACATTTTATGTCAGGAAGGAAAACCAAGAAACATGTCTTATGTCATCAATAAATAAACAAAAAACAGGTAGGATATGTGATGTCATCACATTTTTTTTTAGAACGATCATATGATGTCACAAGATGAGATAAAGAAAACATCTGACATCATTAAGTGAAAACAATATAATAATTTCATGGAATAAATGAAACATCTGAGAACGTAAATAGAAGTCTAATGATATAACCTCTGAGGTCAGAACCTGACAACACATCTGAGGACATTAACTCTGTTTACCACAAATAAATTATATAAAAAGGGTTTAAAAATTGTGGTTATACATGTAAACCAGAGCCATGGAGATAGCAGAGTTCTCACATATCTATTGGTGACAATGGGCAACATTTCAAAGAGCAATTGTGACTCACAGAACATAAATAGTTTGGAGGAAGTTAGCCGCTCCTGCTAGCATTCCCAAAGAAATAAAATAAAGGATGCTAAACTATAGGAATATGAAGAGATCATAAATATCACATCAGGTTCCCTGCTTCTACCAGCATTAATGTTACACTTTAGAATGATAAACGGTAAAGTTATCATCTATTATTGATTAACAGATTCATCTTTGATTCATTTATAAACTGTTAACTAGATCATATATTAAGGTAATAATGATGTCAGGGATAAACTACCATGGCAGGCCTGTATGATCTATTTAACTTTTAAATGGATTAAAACTGATTATCAAACATCAATAAACTACATTTTTATCGAGTAAATAAAACAAATAGTTTATGTGTGACATGCACAGTTCAACATCATACGATGCAAACAATAAATCCATATGAAAAGAGGCAAGTATACATCCACTCATAAAGAAGCATTACTTTAATAGAAAATGTTATTTAGGTTGCTTTACTCATCTTTGATCACATAAACTGTTGTGACTTGTTCTAAGAAAGAAAATAAAAAATGAGCCTGAGGAGTCAGGAGCTGCTGACGGTCATCTAGCTCACGCCTTCCTGGATCCTATTAATGAAGTTATTTCAGAGCTTTTATTGATCCTTTGTTCCCTCCAACAAGATGCATTTACTGTTCTACATTTATAGTCAATTACACACCGATAAAACAACCACGACATCATCACACCTGCTGAGAAATCACCTGTGGCTTTAACACCACCCCACTGTGACCTTTAGGTATTAAACCAAAAAATCAAAAACATAAATAAACCCCAGAGGTATGACTCTGAAACAAAACATTAAGATTTATAAATGTTGCATATGAGTCACTTGAATATGACTGAAAACACACATTAAATGGCTAACAGAACTGTAAAATGAATACAACCTGTGAACCAGGAAGCTTATTTCCAGGATTTTGTGAACTAATTACTAAAAACATCAGATCCGTAAGAGCGCAGCCTTTATTTTGAAAGGGTTTATTGTGCAACTGTGATATATTTAATGCCTGCCCTGGTAGGAAGACTCCGCCATCAGTGACCTGTAAGGCCTGTCAGGTTTTGGGTAGTGTTCATTAGTGGAGATGAGATGATGAACACAATCCGGAGGATGAACAAACTCACAGCCACACTGGTCCTGGGGACTCCACAGAGCTTGTTTTTCAGAAGAAACGGGAACAAGTTGAATCCTGTTAAGATTCCTGGGAGAAGAAGTGGAGGTGGAGGAATCCCTTGGTGTTCACCTGGACAAAAATCTGGACTGGGACACAACTGGGAAGCTGTCTGTAAGACGGGACAGAGCAGACTGGACTTCTAGAGGAAGCTTAGGTCCTTCAGATGCTGCAGATCTTCTATCAGTCTGATCTCTTCCTCCATCATCATCATCATCATCATCATCATCATCATCATCATCA
>NW_015150847.1:242566-245280 GCF_000732505.1 Cyprinodon variegatus
ATCATCATCATCATCATCATCATCATCATCATCATCATCATCATCATCATCATCATCATCATCATCATCATCATCATCATCATCAGAGCTCAGCCAGCTGATAAAGAAGGACGGTGTTCTGTCAGATCAGTATACCTACAGTCAATCCCTATGCGCAATAATTCAGATTTGCATTGATCCCTTTAGTTTTATATGAAAAATAAACTTTAAACTACCTCAACGGGCATGTTTCCCTTTAGTCATGTACAAAAAAACCCCCCCCAAAAAACAAAAAAAAGTACGGTCAGATCACCATACACTTCAAAAAACACCAACAAGTAAGTAATTAAATTGTTTTTTTTGTACATGACAAAAGGGATACACGCCCTTTGAGGTAGTTTAAAGTAAATGTTTTGTACAAAACTAAAGGGATAACCTAAAGAGATAAACTAAAGGTATAAATGTGTATCTGACAGAACAGCGGCTCTGTTGGGAACTCCCCTGGAGATGATTTCACAGAGAAGGAAGAAGATGATGGACAACAGTGAGCATCCTCATCATCAGACTGTTAAACACCAACAGGGGGGTCTTCAGTCAGAGGCTGAAACAGATCAGCTGCAGACAGATCTCTACAGGAGATCCGTCCTGTCTGCAGCATAGACATTTACAAAAACATCTATGAAAAAAAAAAAACAATAAAAATTAGTTACTGCAACATTTTATTTCCCTCTGGGATTAATAAAGTAAATTAGAATTGAATTGCATTTACATTTTATAGGTAACGTATGCATTACCTATTATTATTATTGGATTTAATTTACTACAATATATTTTTACTTTATCTTTCCCGGGGTTCGTTTCTAAACCCGAGAAAAGATTAAAGAAAAACAGAGTTGGTCCTCCATATGTTTAATAGTTCACTTCAGGCTTTTCACAATATTAACCTGGAATCAGTAAATACTTTATTTCTATAGTTTAGAGTTACTGATTGTAAATCTTATAAGCCTGTTTCCCTACGACATGTTTATATAGTTTATCAGCAAGAAGTTAAATTTGTGGAAAGAATATTTTAACGATTTTCAATAAATTCTAAACACTCGGCGTTAGGGTTTTATCTTGAAACTCTGACCGGAAGCGGATCAGTTTACTCTGTGCACGCGCCGCAGCCGCCTGGAAGTTTATTCTGTGGGTGTCCTTCCCTTTGGGAGTACCGCTGAGCTGTTAGCCGCTGAGGAGGACACCAGGAGCCGCTGTGAAGGTAGGCAGGGGCCCGGGAGCAGCGGCGCCGTGGGCAGGTCCGCGTGGGAGCGGTACTGTGGGCAGGTCCGAGTGGGAGCTGAGTGGAGCTGCCCCATGTTGCTAAAGCTACAGCTAGTAATCAAGGCAGCAACGACCCACGCTGTTCTACGCGTTGCTCCGTGACCCCACGACCGTGGGAGTGGGAGTGGACAGGTTAGATGAGGTACCGGCAGCAGGACTTGATGTTCTGTCACGTGGCGGTACTTTGATCCTGTTTCATGTCAGGCTCTGCTGGACGGTGACCTGCTAACCTGACAGCTGCAGGTCAGTGGGTCGGTCCGGACGGGTTCGGTTCGGCAGAGTGAGGAAACAACATGTCTCCCAGTAAAGAGTTAAATCAGGTTTATTACTGCTAATAGTAGTTTCACAAGGTAAACAGCACCTGGTTCTCAGACTGACAGGTTCTACAGGAGGTTCTACAGGAGGTCTAGCTCGCTGCCTTGTTCATTCTGGTGCCGCCCATCTTCCTGCAGACCCACAGTCTCTAGTAGGTTCAGGTCAGGCCATGTTTACTGATGACGCCACTATCTTTGGGCGGTGGAGATGGATTCCTCATCAGGTGCTCTGATTGGTCACTGCAGAGACTTTGGACCTGATGAAACCCAGTGGACCCACTACAGAAGTGGACCCAACCTGGCAGTGCACCCACCCTGGCAGTGGACAAACCATAGCGTCGGACGCACCCACCATGGTGGTCGACCCACCCACCATAGCGTTGGACCCACCCACCATGGCGTTGGACCCACCATAGCGTTGGACCCACCCATCATGGCGTTGGACCCACCCATCATGGTGTTGGACCCACCCACCATGGTGGTGGACCCACCATAGCTTTGGACCCACCCACCATGGCGGTGGACCCACCATAGCGTTGGACCCACCCATCATGGCGTTGGACCCACCCATCATGGCGTTGGACCCACCCATCATGGTGTTGGACCCACCCACCATGGCGTTGGACCCACCATAGCATTGGACCAACCATGGTGGTGGACCCACCCACCATGGCTGTGGACCCACCATAGCGTTGGTCCCACCCACCATGGTGTTGGACCCACCCACCATGGCGTTGGACCCACCCACCATGGCGCTGGACCAACCCACCATGACGTTGGACCCACCCACGATGGTGTTGGACCCACCCACCATGGCGTTGGACCCACCATAGCGTTGGACCAACCATGGCGGTGGACCCACGCACCATGGCAGAGGACCCACCATGGCGATGGACCCACCATAGCGTTGGACCCACCCACCATGGCGTTGGACCCACCCACCATGGCGGTGGACCCACGCACCATGGCAGAGGACCCACCATGGCGATGGACCCACCATAGCGTTGGACCCACCCACCATGGCGTTGGACCCACCCACCATGGCGGTGGACCCACGCACCATGGCAGAGGACCCACCATGGCGATGGACCCACCATAGCG
>NW_015150847.1:246400-248188 GCF_000732505.1 Cyprinodon variegatus
CCACCCACAGTGGCGGTGGACCCACCATGGCGGTGGACCCACCCACAGTGGCGGTGGACCCACCATGGCAATGGACCTACAACAGCAGTGGACCCACCGTAGCAGTGGACCCACTGCCTGAAAATTTCATTCTGATTTCCTAGCAGCTTGAATTCTGGGCGTCTCGGGTCTGATCCAGACTTTAGGATCTTGATTAAAATGTGAACTTTCAGCAGAAAAGAGGATTTTAATGTGGAAGAGTAAGTTTGTTTTTGTTCTTATCCTGGTTGCAGAGGTCCTCTGCACTCCGGAATTTTTTAAACTTTTTTATTATGCATTAAATCAGTAAAAAGGCAATATAGTGGCGCTTTAAAGTATAATATTCTCGCCTCAAATTATCTTAAAACTTATTTTTATTGAACAACAGCAACAAAAAAGAGAACTTTTAACTTTCAATGGAGCTCTCAATTGAAAGCTGCTGCTGCTGCCGCAGTGCATGTTTGGACAGCTGTCAGTCTCAAGAACCGACAAGTCTGCTCTGAAGCATGCTGGGTAAATAGGGAAGGTCCAGAACAACATTGTCTGATCTCGGTCTGCTGTTCTGTGAATTGGAACAGTACTAGCGCTGAGGCTGACGTTTCACGAAGACACAAGAACGCACAAGTACACAGATTGAGAAATAGCCAATCTCTGCTATGATTGGTTCCTGTTCCTGTCAATCAGCCCTCTGCTCCTCCCAGCAGCTATTCTGCTCCACTCCTCATCCAGGAGTCTCAGGCTGCCTTTCCTGTTTCAACTCCTTCTGTAGATAGATTCTACACTGTGTGCAGAATTAGTTGTATTTTTGAGGGATTATTTTTATTATTGGGCCACAATTGTGTTCTCAATCAACCCAAAATACTTCTTAATATCAAAGTTTCATATTTTTGGAAGTTGATGTATTTTTTTTTTTAGATTTGGCCATTTTATGAAGATGTCTGTGTGTGCAAGTAAATATTACTGTGCAGAATTATTAGACAATGTGATAGAAACACATATATACCCATCTCACTTGTTTATTTTCACCAGGTAAACCAATATAACAACTAAAAATTCAGAAATGAACATTTGCGACATTCAATAACAACAACAAGACCAAATAAGTGATCAATATAGCCACCTTTCTCCACCATGACACTCTTAAGCCTTCTAAAGTCAGTGTCTTGATCTGTTTGCGGTCCACATTGCGTGCAGCAGCCACCATAGCCTCCCAGACACTGTTTTCCCTCCCTGTAGATCTCACATTTCATGAAGGACCACAGGTTCTCCATGGGGTTCAGATCAGGTGAACAAGGCAGCCACGTCATTATTTTTTCTCCTTTTAGACTTTTTCTGGCCACGCTGTGGTGTATTTTGATGCGTGTGACGGAGCATTGTCCTGCATGAATATCAGGTTTTTCTTTAATGATGGCGACTTCTTCTTACCACTGTTTGAAGAAGGTGTCTTCCAGAAACTGGCAGTAGGTCTGGGAGTTGATCTTGACTCCATCATCAACCCGAAAAGGTCCCACAAGCTCATCTTTGATGATACCAGCCCATAGCATTACCCCGCCTCCACCTTGCTGGCATCTGAGTCGATAAGCAACTTGCTGCCCTTTGCTGATCCAGCCTGGTGCCCATCCATCTGGCCCAATTCTCATTTCATCAGACCAAAACACCTTGGAGAAATCAGTCCTCATATATTTCTTGGCCCAATCTTGTGTGTCTTGTTCAAAGGTGGCCTTTTTTCGGATTTCCTTACCTTGGCCAGGTCCCTGCGTATTGAGCACC
>NW_015150847.1:250278-253706 GCF_000732505.1 Cyprinodon variegatus
TCCCACTATAGAAAAGGAATATGTGGGCTTAGATACATAATAAGCATTCATGATTGGTTATCCTGGAGTAAATGTCACATTATGAGGTGATGGAGGAGCAGTGAACGCTCTCACCGCTCGCCGCTTCACCGCGTGGTTTAAGTTTTTTTGCATTGATGAAATGATAGAAACAGGATAAAGGAATCTTTCTATGTTGGACGTGTTTCTGATGGGAGGAGCTGATGGAGTCATGAGGAACCAAATAAGAACTGACATCCATCAGAGCAGAGCTCTCTACATCCTCCGTCTCCAGTGCTCCTTGGTCTTATTTTCATTTGGAGGATTTGGGGGGGGAAATGGAAGAAAGTTTCCATCCCTGCATCACAGCGCTACCTGTTGGATCTATGAACAGTTTTCTATGCTTGAAACCAAACTAGCAGCAATAGTGGAGTTTGGAGATGCAATCTACTCCTTAAATCTATCTTTGCTCTCCTCTAATTTATCCATTTTCTTTTTATAAACTAGGTGAAAATGAAGGAAATATAGAAAGAGGAAAAGTCAGTTAACATGAGCAACATGTGATTAATGGAAATAAAGTTCTTTCCCTTTAAAACCTCAGAATCTTAGAACTCCCAATCCCACTAGAACCTGGGAGTTCTACTGTTAACATGGTGCTGGCTGGCGGCTGGATGGGAGAGAAGACGTGTGGGTGGAGGTTCCCCTCCCTGCTGAAGGACCCCCCCCAAATAAAAAAAAAAGAAAAGATGGAGGCTGTGGACCCATTTATTACAATCAGTTCTTCATGCAGTTTGATCTGCTGCACATTCATGCTCCTATATTCACCCAACAGCAGGATTATAAAGTAATATTATTAATGCCTTTTGTTGTGGAAATCAATATGTAGTTAATAACAGTATTGTATAACAGTATAACATCGCAGACATGGAGTCCAGGTCACGGTAGACGGCGGCATTTCTCCCCATGTTTTGGTGGTCTGAGCGGCTGGTTCTGGTCCAATGTCTCCACTCTGCTTTAACTCTGTGAGCCTCCTCCTTCAGCCTGAGCTCTGCTTGCAGTACTACATGAAGGCGGGGGCCGTCATCCAGGAGGACATCTCTGAGGCGTCAATGATCGTTGGAGTGAAGAGGCCGCCGGAGGAGAAGGTCATCCCCAGGAAAACCTACGCTTTCTTCTCCCACACCATCAAAGCCCAGGAGGCCAACATGGGCCTTTTGGACGACCTGCTGAAGAAGGTGAGTCTGCTTTAAAAACAGGACCTCCTCTGGTCTCCTGCTTCATACAGACTGGATTAATCTCGCAGATTAAAAGTTAGATGGGTGTCTTTAAGGAGCTTGACGTGCCGATTTTAACCAATACTGATTACTTTTTATAACTGAAACTGTCAGATTTATAAAATCCCAAGATATTTCAATCTTCTTTAAAAAAAAAAAATAATCATAGCCTGGAAACAATAGAAACCTCTGAAATAACTGCTGTGGGCTGTTTTTAGACCTTAAAGAGGCGGATCTGATTAGTGAAAAAGCTCTAAGTATCCTAAATGTAGAAGATTGAGGCCGATGGATCTTCTTCAGTTGTCCTCAGATCTGTAGCTTTAGGACTCAGTGTGGCTGATCATGGTTTCCCTTGACTAGAAATATTCTGTTCTGGATTAATTGGAACCCTGGTTAGTTGAGGTCTGGTCCTCTGTGGTTGGTCTGTGGAACAGAGCAGCTGCCGGGTTTGATGCCATACTTTGAACCACAGACATCAGGAACCCATGATTCCTGGTTCAGCTGGTTCCCGGTTCAGATTGGTTCCCGGTTCAGATTGGTTCCTGGTTCAGATTGGTTCCTGGTTCGCCTGCTCGATCAGCTCAATCTGAGCTGCTTTTGACTGTTCTACAGTTTCTAAATGGAGATAAATCTTTTATTACATAACCTGAACCTTTAGCTGATAAACCGTTTTAATGGCTGAAGGTCAGTGATTGGTGATTTATGGAGAACATGGATCAGGACGGTCTTCCCATGTAGCCTCAGTCTGACCCGGTTCTGGCTGTAATGGTCCAGCTGTTAGTTTCTGGTTCCCTCTGCGGATATAAACTGATTTCTGTTCCATTAAAACTCTGAAGTTTGTTTTTCCAGGAAGTCCGTCTGATCGACTACGAGAAGATGGTGGATGCCAACGGTTATCGGATCGTGGCCTTTGGCCAGTGGGCCGGTGTTGCAGGTACGGGACTGCCTTTGACTAAATTGATGGAACAAGTAGAGAACCTTAAGCTGGTTTAAAAGATCAGAACAGAACTGATTCTCTACTGAGAAAAAAGAAATCAGATGAACCCAGATTTGTGTAGAATGTGTTTTTATTGAATTTAGGAAAATATTCCCGTTTGTTGCAGGAATGATCAACATCCTTCACGGACTGGGACTGCGCTTCCTGGCCCTGGGCCACCACACCCCCTTCATGGTGAGAAACCGCGGTGGTCCGATCGCCCTCCCTCTTAAAAAGCTGAGCCACTAACGCCGCTCTGTCGTTCCCAGCACATTGGCATGGCTCACAACTACAGGAATGTCAGCCAGGCCATCCAGGCTGTCAGGGACTGTGGCTACGAGATTTCCATGGGGCTCATGCCCAGATCCATTGGACCCATCACCTTCTGCTTCACGGGGACCGGAAATGTCTCCAAGGTACCAAGAGGCTTCACCACGCATGATCGATCGGTTATCGGGTAGAACCGATTATCCGATCGGTTATCGGGTAAAACCGATTATCTGATCGGTGATCGGGTAGAACCGATTATCCGATCGGTTATCGGGTAGAACGGATGATCCGATCGGTTATCAGGTAAAACCGATTATCCGATCGGCTATCGGGTAGAACGGATGATCCGATCGGTGATCGGGTAGAACCGATTATCTGATCGGTGATCGGGTAGAACGGGTGATCCGATCGGTGATCGGGTAGGGCCGATTATCCGATCGGTTATCAGGTAGAACGGATGATCCGATCGGTTATCGGGTAAAACCGATTATCCGATCGGTGATCGGGTAGAACCGATTATCGGATTTGGTCGGTTACCGGGTAGAACCGATTATCCGATCAGTCGGTTATCGGGAAGAACCGATTAGCCGATCGGTTATCGGGTAGAACCGATAATCCGATGGGTGATCGGGTAGAACCGATTATCCGATTGGTCGGTTATCGGGTAGAACCGATTAGCCGATCGGTCGGTTATCGGGTAGAACCGATTAGCCGATCGGTCGGTTATCGGGTAGAACCGATTAGCCGATCAATCGGTTATCGGGTAGAACCGATTAGCCGATCGGTCGGTTATCGGGTAGAACCGATTAGCCGATCAATCGGTTATCGGGTAGAACCGATTAGCCGATCGGTCGGTTATCGGGTAGAACCGATTAGCCGATCAATCGGTTATCGGGTAGAACCGATTAGCC
>NW_015150847.1:253716-257795 GCF_000732505.1 Cyprinodon variegatus
ATTAGCAGAACAAAAAAAAGCAGCTGCAGCTCAAAGAAAAACTGATTTTTTTCCTCTTAGGGAGCCCAGGATATCATCAACGAGCTTCCTGTGGAATATGTGGAGCCTCCTGAGTTGAAGGACGTCTCTGTAACTGGAGGTATGAAGTTCCTACCTGATGATGACCTAAGGTTCAACTGACTGAAGCGCTGGGCTCATGTGTCTGCATTGGTAGCTTCATCAGAGCATGCATCAGCCATGCCCTTAGTGCAATGTTTAAATTCAGACCTGTGTGCCTTTTGTTTTCATAATTTTCATCAAGAACATGGAGGAACAGAGATATGTGACATCGGCTGATAGAATCAGCCCCAAAGTATTGCAGCACCAATCAGGGATCGGTCAGGAGGATTTCAGAATGATTGTTATCGGCCTTTAAAGAACAGTATGGGGGAATCTCTGGCTCCTGATAGGCTCAATCTTTGCCTGCATGTCTTAATTTGGTCCTTTTTCATCATTTATTTTTACACTAATCAAACTATTAATAATTTAAAACATTTCCGTCAGCAGCACTTATTTTTCACCTCATTTATTTCTCATTGATCTAAAGCAGATCTGTGTGGGAAGTTAATAAAAGGTCTAATTAGAGAAAATCTGCGGTCGCTGCATCTGAAGTTTTCAACCCAAATGATAATTAATGTGGAAAATGTTTGTTTTTTTATTTATTGACAGTAATTGTTAGGAAAGATGAAATGTTTTCTTTTGGTTTAACAGGAATAAGAAGTGCAATGTTTTAGAATAAAGAAGCAAATGAACACTAATGATTCATTGATTTTCCATCTTCTATTCAATGAACAGATGTAAAGAAGTAACTGTTTTTTTCTTATTTAGCTTCAGGAATCCCTTGGGATTACTCCTTCAGGGAAATTCCGGTTCCAGTAGCTTATATAGAGTAGAAAGAGTTAAATCAAGATGCCATTAAAGATAAAAATACAACTGAGATTATTAAGAGTGTATTTAGTACAAAAGAGCATAAAAGAAAAAAATTGTAATATTTTTCCATTAGATATAAAAATATCTGTCCAGTAGAGAGCTGAGTCTCTGACTTGGATTATTGCACAAACTCCTGGTGTTCATGTTAAGAGGTTTAAAGGGAACTGATCCCTGATCTGCTGGACGCCACCATCACATTCAGCTGATTTTCTGATGAATGAATGAATGAATGTCAGCAGCTCTAACGCAGCTTTGCTTCACGTAGATATGAACAAAGTTTACGCCACCGTTCTGAGCCGACACCACCACCTGGTGAGGAAGAGCGACGGCATCTACGACCCCATGGAGTACGAGAACCATCCAGAACTCTACACGTCTCACTTCAGGACCAGCGTGAGTTTCCCACGCCCCGCCCCCCCTTCCAGCCGCCGCTGTCAGTCACTCTGACGGGATCAGGTCTCAGCTCTGACCTCTGACCTCATCCTGTTGACTCTTTGGAGGGAAATGTTTGCTCTCTCCTCCAGGATATTTACAGTTGCTATGTAAAGAACAAACCTGGTGAATCTGCTCTGTGGGACACAGATGGCGGTCTGTAAAGACACCCCTGTAGTCTTCCAGTCGGTTTAGGTTTTTGATAATGATTTTTGATGCTTTATGTCATAGAATCTAGGCTCTGATCAGGATTCACCGCCTGTTAGTTGTTTCCCCATTGAGCTCTGCTTTAATCTGTCCTTAAACTAAACAAAAAATACTTTTATTTTATTGTTTATTAAACATAAATATAGAAATCTGCATTTTAGTGTCTCTGAAGAAAAAACTATAAAATACAAAATGAAAGATGGATAAAAGGAAAAATCAAGTAGTTGACCAATAAATGTTTAGATTTTAGCCCACAGAGTAGAAGGAACATAATGACGTCGTTAAATGGAGAAATGATTCCTGTAGAGAGCGCTGGGCCCCACAGCCAGGGGCCCCGGGGAATATTCTGGGGTGGAGTTGCTCAAGAACCCAGACGGAGCAAACCAGGAGCCTCTCCAGGTCTCCAGCCTCCCGTCCTGCCGCTAAAGGTTTACCGGAAACAATACAGGAAATCTAGACCCTCTATCGTTCATTTATTTGGCCGTTTGTCAATCTGTGCACTTGTTGGTTCTCGTGTCCTCATGAAGCATCCTTGTGCTCACCCTAGCACTGTTCCAATTCACAAAGCAGTAGACCGAGAACGGACTACTGTTCTGGCCCCTCCCGCTTTACCCAGCATGCATCAGAGCAGACTTGTGCGTTCTTCAGGCTGACAGCTGTCCCAGCATGCACTGCGGCAGCAGCAGCTTCCAGGTTAGCGCTCACAGAGCTAGAGTTAAGTGTTAGAGTGTTAAAACTTCTCTTTTCTGTTTCTGTTGCTCTATAAAAGTACATTTTAAGATCATTTGAGGCAAGAACATTATACTTTAAGCTTCACTATATATTATATATATATTTACGAATTTAATGCGCGATTTAAAAAAAATAAAAAGTTCTGCTGGTCCCCTAATTTCCCGAAGGTAGTAATCCCAAGGGATTAATAAAGTCAAGTCTAAGTCTAAGTCTAACGTTCCCTGAGCTAACGTTAGCCCTAGCACGTCTGCAGCAGCCAGGGCTGCAGGAAGGCTGCAGGTTTAGGAACCCTGTAGATAGAAGAATTTATTAATAAATGAAGGAATTTTAGTCTTGTTTCTCTCTTGATGCAGTGATGAAAAGACTGCAGCCAGTCGAAGGTGAGCAGCTCCAAAGCTGAAGATAAAGGGAGTGAACTTTTGTTTTAGATCACTTTAATACCTAGATCTATGTTTACTTCGAAACGATGAAGATCCGACAGGACCTCCTGTAAAAATCTCTTGTTTTCACCTCAAAATAATTCTATTCAGTTTATTTCTATAGCTCCAATTCACATGTCATCTCAAGTTACTTTCCAGTTCACCAGATCATCCAGTCAGTCAGTCAGGAAAACCAGCTGATTGCATCGACTCATTGACTCTTCAGCAATCCCTCACACTAAGCATGCTTGTAGCAACAGTGGGGAGGAAAAACTCCCTTTTAACAGGAAGAAACCTCCAGTAGAACCAGGCTCAGTGTGAGCGGCCATCTGCTGAGGCCGACTGGGGTTCAAGGAGACAGAAGCAGAGATACAAAAAGCAGCTGTAAAAGGCGGCCCCGTCCAGGAAACACACAGCCAGGCAGACGAGCTCCGAGCCAGCTCCCATATCAGAGGATGAAGAGAGCACATCCAGTTAGTCACAGTCAGAGAAACAGGACTACACTGAAAAACAAGCCAAGCTCCAACATCTATAAACAAAGGTGTTGATGGCAGCAGCACAGCTGATATTTCTCTGCAGGATGGAGTCACAGCCAAACAGGAACAGACCAGATGAAGCTACTATGAGAAAAAGCAGAGAGAGCAGAACGTTAGAGATTGAACTAACAGATTCTGCAGAGTGGGAGAATAGAGATAGAATGAAGCAGAATGATGAAAAAGGGGTCCCTATGTCCTCCAGCAGTCTAAGCCTATAGCAGCATAACTATAGAGATAGCTCAGGATAATAGAAAAACCACTGAAAGTTTGAAAATCATAAGACCTTGGAGCCTTTTCCGAGCCCTCGTTCCTTTTGTTTGTTCGGTTTCTGGCTCAGACTCATTCCTCTGTGTGGAGCAGCAGTTCTCACTCCTACTATTTTCTTACAGGTGGCTCCCTACACAACCTGTCTGATTAATGGCATTTACTGGGACCCCCACACCCCCCGCCTCCTCAGACGAGTTGATGCCCAGAGGCTCATCAGACCTCTTAAATCCCGTTATGCGTTCAATGACGGATCCCCGGCTCTGCCGCACAAGTAAGAGACCTCCCAGTATCAAGATCAGCTGTTCTGGTTCTTTATGTGACCTTTGGTAGAACCGTTACCCTGCAGCGCACAGGAAGTCTGATGCATAAAGCTTAGTTTAAAGGTCTGACCTTCGTTCATCCTAAACTATTAGTGCTTTTAGACTGGATCCCAGGTCCTTAAATCCGCATGGAAGTCACTCAGGATGTTTAATTACAACGAAAAAACTATTTATTATCTGACAGCGACTAACTAAAG
>NW_015150847.1:258940-260887 GCF_000732505.1 Cyprinodon variegatus
ACACACACACACACACACACACACACACACACACCCCTTCCACAAAAGGGGAAAAGGGGGTGTCAATTAACTCGGCTCCGTTTGTGCAGCTAAAACAGATGTTAACTGACCTTTGATGACCTCTACAAAATATTAGTAATATCATTAAAATGATAGCAGTACAAATGAAAATTTTTGCCATACAAAAATATAACATTTTTAAATGAATTTTAAATATAAAATATTTCAAATAAATATATTAAAAATTTTAAAATGCTTCTGCTTGTGAAAGGCTTGGTTCTTAATCGTTCAACTGGTTAAAGAAAAAGTTTGTGTGGATTTCTGCTCAGGCTGAGGAAAAGTTCTGCGTTTTGCATTAAATGCTGCTGCGCAGGTTTCGTTATCCGTTTTTTGTTTTTTGCACCAAGAAATGGAAATGTTATGAAAGCTGTAGAAAAGGATAAAAGTTGTCCAAGTGTGTGGTTTGCTTTGTGTGAGGAGAGATGAAGTGGATCAGGTCTCTGACCTCCTGTCCTCTCCTCAGGCTGCTGGCCATCTGTGACATATCTGCCGACACCGGAGGCTCCATAGAGTTCATGACGGAGTGCACCACCATCGACAAGCCTTTCTGCATATATGATGCTGACCAGCACATAGATCATGACAGGTACCGTGAGGCCAAACCGAACCTGCTGTGATCAGCCGGCAGAGGAGGCGGTCATCCTCCATAAAGCCTGTTCTGTGTGTGTTTGCGGCAGTGTGGAGGGAAACGGGATCCTCATGTGCTCCATCGACAACCTTCCTGCTCAGCTGCCGATTGAAGCCACCGAGTACTTCGGAGACCGCCTCTTCCCCTACATCTGGGAGATGGTAAGACGTGCCAGCCTGAGGTGAAGCCAGGCGTTTTTATTTTTTGGGATTTTCTGCCTGCTTTAGGAGAGCTGCAGCATCATATTGAACCTCTGACAGCAATGAATCATGTTAACATCTCTGTGATTAAAGAAGTGTTTTGTTACAGCTGCTCTCAGACGCCACCAAGCCGCTGGATGAGGAGGAGTTCAGCCCACAAGTTAGAGATGTAAGTGATGCTGCTAAATGCGTCGGATGTTTGGGATTTGTTTGGCCTGCAGGAGACGGTTGCTTAAAATCAGAAACCGTCTGCAGACGGTGACTCAGGTTTAAGGTCATCTCCATTTGTTCCCGCAGGCCATCATCACCTCTAATGGAGCTCTCACCCCAAAGTTTGAGTACATCGAGAAAATGAGAGAAAAAAGGTACATCTTCCTCCTGACGTTTCCACATGGTCGCTTCTTTTATCTCTGCTGTGCAGAATCTTAATGTATTAGATAACCAGAGCTCAGAGCTACAGTTAATTAGTAGGTCACTCAGATCGTGGGTAAAACCAACCAATGATTATTAGTTAAATTAATATAACTGATATCTGGTTACTGACCAGGGTTCTTAGTCATTTACATAGAGGTTGGACTCCCTGAGCAGCTGTTAAAAATCCAGTTAGCTTCACCAGTTTAGTGATTTAGACTTTGGCTATCAGCAGAGTTATTAATCAACAACCAAAGAAATATGTCTGTGTTCATTCAAATAATAACCAAAAGGAGGGCGGATCTGACCTCAGTTAGAAATCGTTCACTGCATAAAGTTACCACAGATGATCACAGGTTTAAAAAAAAAAAAAGTATTTGTTAAAATGCAATGGTACCTTTGTTAGTCAATAATCACTATAACTGTATTATTATATCTAATAACTACGCAGACACTAAACACTACTGCACATAAGGACATTTTAAATGAAAAGCTAATAAATGGGGGAAAGGCCTGATGATGGCGATTGGTCCGACTTTTTAATCTGCGATCCGATGTTTTTCCATGTCCCACTGACTGCGTATAGAGAGGCTCCAACTAGGCAGGATGAGCAGATTATTTCCTCTTCTGTCTCTGTGTTATACACAC
>NW_015150847.1:261835-274658 GCF_000732505.1 Cyprinodon variegatus
CATAAAACACAATATCTGTTTCTGTACTTATCATTTTTAATTTTACTATATTGACGTGCATAATTAAACACAGTTTTTTTTTTTGTTGTCAAGTAATTAAAAAAAATTAAAATGTTTTGAATATTCCACTTGAGATTATTATTGTTGTCACCATCTCTATTAGAGAGAAATCAATGGTAGGGGTGGCCACTGATTGACTAAGGGTGGCCATGGCCACCCCTGGCCCCCCATCTAGCTCCGCCCCTGCTCCTGAACTCCTATCATGGGGAAAGTTTTCTATTTTAATGTTTCATTCATTGTTTTTTTTTCTCCAGTCTGTCCTGCTTGCTATAAACACGATGAGCAACTCATGACTGACTCTTTCCCCATCAGATTAACAGAATTGATTTAGTATTTTCCTCCAAAGCAGTTGTGTTTTACTTTGTAAACGCGTATCTCTTCCTGTCAGACCCGTGAAATTGCTGCTGAATTACTGCGTACGGTAGTCCGTCTGAAATAGACCTGGGCTCTATCTCAGTCGGAGCTACGCTGCCCCCTGCAGGAAATCCTCCTCATTAACTTTCAATGAGCGCTAAACGCCACCACCTCTGAGGCACGATTTTCTGTTGGATTGTAAGCAAAGTTGGATTCAGTCTCCTGGCCTTAATAGTCCGTTCAAGAGTCTCTGAGGAATGTTTAGGTTTTAAGGCTTAATGCATTTAAAGTGTCTAAAAGCAGATACATGTGAATAACTGATGCAGAGATAGTAAATGCAATTAAAACAGTGAATGCATGGAAATATAGTGACACTGAACAGAATGGGTTAGTTCAGCTGGTAAAGCAGTGTAATTAAAGCAAAGATTTAATGTGGGAGAGCCTCTTTCATCTGGTCTGGATTAGCATATAGGACGGTAGCGCACTTTATTACATGATGCTACGCGTGACATCATTTACACTCTAGCTAGCATAGTAGATGTGCTACATCACTTTAATTTAATATCGAAACTGTCCCTCACTAATGTCTTTAAGGCTGTGAGGTTTATTAGTCTCCCTCCTTCAGCGTGACACAGGATCTGCTCATCCTGAAACTTCAGTAAAATTTAAATCACTTTAAGCTGAAGTAGTTTCCTCAGTAGAAGCAGTGATGCAGCAGTATAGTTATAGACAGATGTCTGCCTTTAGTGCATTACTTATAAAGGGCTCAAAAACATTAATGTAGAAAAAATGACAACTAACAGCTGATGCCAACAGCAATGCATGCATCCCTAGTGTGGAAAATATTTTAATTCCATCTATCCATCGGTGCATGGCTCCATCAGTGGTTATCCTCCTTCACAAGCAGCAAAATCTCATTTAGAAATGTCTCATATGTCGACAGCCAAAGTCGATGTATTGAACGTTATATTTCAAAAATTATTTGTACACTGATTTTTATTATTTGTGCTTTAATTCTTGTAGGTTGCTTAGATTTTAATTTTAAGTCCTGTAAGTCTGTCTGTCTCTGGGTTGGCTGGCACAGCTATTTCCGAGTTTTGCTGAATTAAAAAAGACATGTTGCATATCCCGGTAAATCTGCAGCTGTCCCTGCTTGTTAATGAACCTGTCTACTGTTACAATGATGCCAGAGAAAATCATTTTCCAGATATCTAGAAGCTCTGCAGTCTGGTTGTGTGTTAGTTTTAATCTGTAACTGGATGTGTTAGTTTTAATCTGTAACTGGATGTGTTAGTTTTAATCTGTAACTGGATGTGTGTTAGTTTTAATCTGTAACTGGATGTGTGTTAGTTTTAATCTGTAACTGGGAGTCATGGTCCTCTAAGAAGCCCAGCTTTTTTAACGTACCGTATTTTTCGGACTATGTGTTGCTTGTTTAATTTGCATCAGCCAAAAAATGCATTATGAAGAAGAAAAAAAAAAAAGAAACATATATATGTCGCACCTGACTAAAAGTTTGCACCTTTCTGAAAGGTTATTCTATCCATGAAATCTGTGTGGACCCGCAGCGCATTGTCTGAGGATCGGTTTCTACAGCTCCTCCTCTAGACGTGGCATTCTACCTTTAGACCTCGGTTAGCTTTTTTTTTTTTTTTTCTTTTCCTCTGGTTTTCTCCAGTCCCTAACCAGTTTTTCATTGCATCCAAACTGTTGTTCAGCTGCTCTATTGCCATTTTTAACTGCATATTCTATTACTTTCAGCTTGAATTCAGCAGTATATGAACTTCTTTTGGGCGGCATATTTCTATACAGTCATCGTTTTTGTTTAGTTGTGGTTAGTTGTAATGGTTTTTTTTTTCAGTGGTATTACCGGTAATAGAATAGATGTTTTTGCGTGCAAAGCTACATAGCTCCCCCTGTTGGTGGAAAAACAACAACATATATGTCACACCAGAGTATAAGTCGCATGGCCAGCCAAACCAAGAACAAAGTGTAACAAATAGCCTGAAAAATACGCTATATGACTCTACAACCTGTTACTATTTTTAGCTGAAAAAGCTCAGTATGTCTAACGGGTTTATCGGTGGCATCTCTTGGTTTTTTAAAGTAGTCATAGAACGTCAAACCTGAAATAGACGTAGAGAGAAGTTTAAACCCCATCAACACCTCCTTTCTCTGCAAATCTCGCTATTCTAAACTTCCACCATAAAACAAGTGAATTAAAACGAAGCACCGAGTTGATGTAAATTGGGGATGTTGCCTTATTTGGTTCTGGCCTTTAGTTTTGTCACGCCCCAGAATTTACTGGATCACGGCCCAAGAACATGAATAGAGGTAGATGGAAGACAGCAGTTTAGCTGTTTAGCCTACAGTTGGGTTTACTTCTACAAGAATTATAAAGCAGGCAGTTTCTCTATTGAAAATGAGCCAGAACCACTGGTGGAAATGCAGCGTTCCAGGCTGCACGGAGAAAGGGGAACATTTCCACCGTCTTCCTAAGGTTCGGAAGACTCAACAGGCATGGATTAATTTTATGGATCAGAAGATCCCTGCAAAGTTTGATGCTCAGCTGTTCATTTGATAGAAGCATTTTACCGAAGACAGCTTTCAAGATCTTGGACAGTTCAAAGCAGGATTTGCTAAACTTATTTTACTGAAACGAGGGGCTGTTACCACCGTAAGGCCATCACAACCGCTAGCTGGAAATATGATTCTATTGATAGCAATGCTAGCATATCATGGTGACCAGATTTGGATTTCCAAAGAGGACACTTGAAGTGTGGATTGATGGCTCGCTGACTGGACCGGACCTCAGCAGAGAGCCATGAACCGCCCGTCCTCAGCTGGAGGAAGGGGGCTGGGGGCTGGGGGCCAGTAAGTCAGGCGGGGGGAAGCACAGGGCCGCCGGTGTCCAGGCTACCGTCACAGAATTAAGTTCAGTCGCTCCGTCCCCTGCTGGCTTTTGTCCCCTCCATGCCAAAGTTGGTGGGGGCGTGTCCCCTCCGTGCCAGGGTCGGTGGGGGCGTGTCCCCTCAGGGCCAAAGTCCTTCAGAAAGTTACGCCTGTGCATGGAGCCATGTCATGCAGACATTTAGGTTTTTTTTACAGCTCAGTTCTCAGTTCATGTTATCCAAGTTTCTGTTGCGTCATCTAAACGCCGCAGGACAGGGTCACCGATCGTTGACGATTAGCACCTGCTTTCAGGTCAGTGACATCGTCGGATCCAACCCTCCCGGATTAGGACCTTTTTTTCCCCAGAAACATTAACCAACCGACTGTTTCCTCAGTTTCTGGGGACAGTCCCTGTTTTGGACCACCTGTCCCCGGAAATGTCCCCGATTTTACCCTTTTATTAACGAGGGGGAAATGTTGGGTGTAGACTGTTATTACGGTAGAAAAGCATGTGAGCATGTTGCGGACAGAAACGGCTGTTCCGCTAGCATTCTGCACTGCTGTTAACATAACGATGATTAAAAGAGTGCAGTGCTTGTTGGACTGTGATGATCCTCATGGAGCTCAGCTGCCATTAAAACATAAAGAAGACAAAGAACGCACCACTTTTTAAACAGACGAGGAAGTAAAGCAGAAGTTTGTTATCACACCTGATAGGGAGCTGCCCTGTGCCATGGTGAGGGTGTTAATCCATTCGTTTTATTTGCACTGAGCTGATCCTGTGATAAATGTTTGCTTCATGTTCAGTTTAAAAAAATAACCAATAAAAAGAAGTAAAAGAAGACCAGAGTTTACTGCTGGAATGAGTAAAAGAGACTCGGATTAAAATCTCCTTATAAGGAGCTAATCGGGTTCGGTGGTTCTCCAAGGATTACCATCGTTTCATTTAAATTCATTTTAAAAATAAATAAAACTGTTATTGTCCCCATTTTCATAATTTTATCTTGATGAAATTTACTTTTTTTTTATCTAGCTGGAAATGATTTCAGAAATCTGGTCTCCTTTTTTTGGTAAGATCTGTTGCTTACAGTTTGTGTAAGAATCAGAATATGCCTGAAAAATAACATTAATATGCAGGTGAAAATTTAAAGATAAATTCACATATAGAAATGGAAAAATTATTGCAAAAAAAGGATATGAGGAGAAAAAGCATACAATAAAAGAGTTTGTAATAGAATACCAACTAAGTGATAAAGACTGGAAAGGATTGTTTATATGATGGATTTATGTTTTGTTTTGGCTGTGATCAGCGGCTCCAGGACGCGGCCCTCGCTCATATTTAGGCCACCTCCAACACTTGATGAGCTTTTTTCTTACTTGACCTCTAGTATGAATCTTCCAGACAAGCCCTTCCTCCAAAATCTTAATCCTTTTGATTAAGTTTTGCTCCTTGAGATCCATAAACCTCCCGAGGGATCATTTATCTTCCCTCATAATTACGCGGCTGAGCGTTGGAGCGACCTCCGTCGTCGGGCCGCCATGCATGCATGCGTGTGGAGTCACTTCCAATTAGTCTGGAGTTAACGAGTCGTGTCTGACTCCTGGGTGGGTCAGAAGCTTGGAGGTAGAATAATAATGAGTCCTCAACTAACTGGAGGATTATATGTGAACGTCCCGATGTTGAGATGATCAGATGTCAGCCTTTAGAGAGTTTAACCCTTGACCTGCCGTAGTGCCTTAGGGCATGTTTTTACATTTTTAAAGGCAGCAGAGCCGTTTTCTGAAGCATTTCAATATATCAGACATCATTACAATCCTTACATTCCAAATTTTAAGAATTTGTCTGAAATAAGTCTATTTTTTAAATTAAATAAAATCCTAATAAGGGAAATTAACCCAGAAAATAAATTAAATCGTTTTTGAATGCAGTAAAATCCCACCTCTATCCCTCAGAAATTGTGACGTTAAGTTGCACAAAATAATTTTAAACCAGAGAAAACTTATCTGGATTTTGTCCAAAACATTATTTTTAAAATACACCAACTTTTGTAAACGGAGACAAAAACTGAAAATGAACATCGTGAACCATTAGAGAAAAATATGTCCCACAAATGTCGATGTTTACAGTTGTAGTTTACGATCATGTTTACCAGGTACATAAAAAAAACTCACACTTAAAGGTTAAAAAAATGTAAAAAAAAAATTGTTTTATCAAAAACAGAAAATAATGACTGTATTGAAACTTTTGAACAGATAAACACAAATTCAAATAGAAACCTATGTCAAGATACTCAAAGCAGAATGTTAAAACATGACAGGAAGAGCCAGAGCCTATTATAGTAAATTATTGGAACCGATTCTATTCGGCCTATTTCTAGAGCTCCAGTTCACACCATGTCATTCAGGTGACTTTATGGAGACAATTAAACCAGAACGTTTTCTATTTAAGGAAAACCAGTTGATTGCATCGACTCATTGACTCTTCAGCAATCCCTCACACTAAGCATGCTTGTAGCGACAGTGGAGAAGAAAAACTCCCTTTGAACAGGAAGAAACCTCCAGCAGAACCAGGCTCAGTGTGAGCGGCCATTTGCTGAGGCCGACTGGGGTTCAAGGAGACAGAAGCAGACATAGAAAAAGAAGCATAGATACAAAAGGCAACTGTCAACCAGCTCCACAGGCGTCCAGGAAACCAGCTCCCATGTCAGAGGATGAAGAGAGCACATCCAGCCTGTGACAGTCAAAGAAACAGGACTACACTGAATAACAGGCCAAGCTCCAACATCTAGTAACAAAGGTTTTTCTGGCAGCAGCACAGCTGATATTTCTATCCAGGATGGAGTCACAGCCAAACAGGAACAGACCAGATGAAGCTACTATGAGAAAAAGCAGAGAGAGCAGAACGTTAGAGATTGAACTAACAGATTCTGCAGAGTGGGAGAATAGAGATAGAATGAAGCAGAATGATGAAAAAGGGGTCCCTATGTCCTCCAGAAGTCTAAGCCTATAGCAGCATAACTATAGAGATAGCTCAGGATAACCTGAGTATTTTGGATGAGGTAGAAGAAAAGTAGAGCCACTGAAACAGAGTAAATTAGGTCCTGCTCTCTAACACGCGCAGAGAGTTTTTCCACACATAAAGCGAGGGCATTTCCCACAGACCCCGCACCTAATGCATCCCTGTGTGGCTTTCTTTGAGACTGGTTTTACCTCAGCCATGTGCTGCCTGCCATGGACTGCTCCGTGGAAGCTATTATAGTCCTTCACAGATGGCTCCTTCCTCTCTCCAGACCACTGGGTGCCTCAGGGAGCAACTGTTACACTCTGTTAGGTGTTTTCATATCAAGAACAGGCTATAGGAATGCATAACACGATGACCGTGAAATCCTTTCATATGCACATTATCCTTTCTTCTTTTCCAACTCGGAAAAAAAACCCACATATTTATGTTATAGCCTCAGTGATCATTCTGCTTACTCAGTCAGTGATTGGTTTAGTCTGCAGCAACCTGGGAGCAGTGCATGCTGGGAGACAGGAAAAGGATCTGGCATTTTGTCACCTGCTCCAGCTGGTTGAGCACATGGAGCTATTAGCTCCTCATTTCTGGCTATTTTTGTTTGCTAAAGCAACGTCTGTAAGTGTTGCTTTCATTATCAAGTGAAGCTGTTGTGTGTTTTCACATTTAGCTAGATGTTCACACAGCAGTAGCTGTTTGCTGTTTGGCTAGATTCACGTTTGTCAAAGCAGCTATACAGATAGTTGAGCTAATTTCTCACATTTCATAATAATATATGGAAATATGATAGGGCTGCAACTAATGATCATTTTGCAAATCGATCAATCTGTCGATTATTTTGTCGATTAATAATCGGATAGCAAAAGGAAGGCTTTTTACGAGATTAAACAAGGTGAAACAAAAACTTTTCCACTTCTGGATAAAGAAATTTGACAGACAAAAATTATTTTCATCTTAAATGCAAAATGTTTGTATATATTTTTACAATCTTGGTATAATTCCTGCTCTGTCAGCTAAGGGCTTATTTTACAGTCTCTATACTCCAGTTAACGATTGCTAAATTAGTTGATGATTATTTCAATAATCTGATTGTTTCTGCCCTCATAGATAAGATATATTCCTTCTAAAATCTGCTGAGCTGTGTCCATAAGACCTATAATATAATAATGACGTGTAACCGGTTGAGCATCAACACTTTTTAAACTCAGAAAGGAGTAGTATGTGATAAATAATAATTTATTCAGGCTACATGTCATAGGAAGGATCCATTCCATCCATAAACTCAGCGTTTCTCCGGTGTCGGCAGAATCCGATCAGGATCATGGGACTGAGTCGCTATCAGAGCCTTATCGGCAAACTGCAGACCTGTCCCTGTTTTTGCAGCTCCATAGGTGTACGCTGATGTGTTGGTGTCTGTTGGTCCGTTACTACAAACTTTAGATGCTGTTCTCCTGTTTGCTTTTTGTTTTCCTGCAACATCTGTGTAGAATCTCCTAAACTTAATGACCCACAGCACTTCCTAGAAGAAAAGGAACCAGACTTGCTAATCCCAACCCCCACCAAATGTAAAAGGTTCACTGGAAAAACAATCTACAAATAAGTAAAAATGTCTTAAATTAAGTGTATTTACCCTTAATTTGAGTAGGTAAATGAGATAGTTTGTCAATAGAATGAGTATTTTTACTCTTAAAATATGATAATTAGATAAAATGCACTTCAAATAAGACAATGCAATTGTGTTTTCTTATTTTAAGTGTAAATTGTCTTGTTCCATTGGCAAAGTGTTTCTTTTACCTCCTTAATCCAAGAACAAATGCACTTGTTATAAGTAAAAATGGCTTATCTAGATTTTGATTTTTTCCAGTGTTTTGTTCCTGGATTTGAAATGAAATGAAAACGACGTCAATGCATATTTTTATTATTAATTAACTCCAAATAAATGGATTTAAGAATATCATGATTAATGGTAATTTTCTAAGCAACGATCTGAGGCCATCACGTCACTCCACAGTACACTGTAAAAAAAAGTCAGTAAAATATAGCAGTAAGCAGTAAAAGATGACCAAAAGCATTCCTTTATTTTATTAAATGCATTAAATAGCAGTTAATCAGGTGACTGAAAAAAACTGTGAATTTTCCTTAAAAGAAATATAAAATTCAGTAATTTACTGTGTAAATTAATAAATATGTATGAATTTAAAAAAATATCTGCCATACAAAAAATTTCCAAAAATCTTATTTTTTTGGCAGTATTTGGATAAAACAACAGGTTAAAATTAAATTACACTAAAGTTTACAGGAAATACTTGTTGATTGTGAAGCAAGCATGAACCTTATTTTTTACAGAAGCAAAATGGTTAAAAAGTCCACTGTGCCAACAGTGCAAGTAAAAGACAAAATTAAAATTAACCTTTATTATAGAAAGCATTTAATCTCCGCTAATGACAAGATATTAGAATAAACAAAGTGCACCCTTCCTTTTTAATGCTTCTTCATTTTCTGTTTCATTTTTAAAGGAAAAGTCCGGTCAGCAAGGGATAGTCAATAAATCATTATTTATACCTAAAACTAATATGTTCACGGTGCTCAGAGTTGATCTGTAAAAAAGAAAAATGACAATTTTTTGTCACAGTCATTGAGTCTGGTTCATTTTTGCCCACATATAGTAACCCCTCCCTCCTGCCATCTTCCAGCAGTGACGTCACGGTGCGGTAAGCCTAGCGCCATTCTCCCCGCTTTACAAGCAAAATCAATGGAAATACCAGACGGAGAATGTTTTCAAGATGACTTGGATAATAACGCGTTGTGACAAACACCAGATACAGCACTGGGACTTGATCAACAGCCGATACCGCACCGTGACGTCACAAACCAGTAGGTGGCAGTAGTGTTCTTTGACAAACATGGATGCCTCCAGTAAAACACATTCACATGAAAATTACTCTGAATTAAAAACACTGATCATTTATTGACGAGGATGGAATAATTTCATATACACTGCCTGGCCAAAAAAAAAAAGTCGCCACCAAAAAAAAAGGTCACTCACTCTAATACTTTGTTGGACCACCTTTATCTTTGATTACGGCACGCATTCGCTGTGGCATTGTTTCGATAAGCTTCTGCAATGTCAAAAGATTTATTTCCATCCAGTGTTGCATTAATTTTCACCAAGATCTTGCATTGATGATGGTAGAGTCTGACCGCTGCGCAAAGCCCTCTCTAGCACATCCCAAAGATTCTCAATGGGGTTGAGGTCTGGCCTCTGTGGTGGTCAATCCATGTGTGAAAATGACACAATTTGAGCCAGATGAATCCTGGCATTGTCATCTTGGAATATGCCTGTGCCATCAGGGAAGAAAAAGTCCATTGATGGAATAACCTGGTCATTCAGTATATTCAGGTAGTCAGTTGACCTCATTCTTTGAGCACATACTGTTGCTGAACCTAGACCTGACCAACTGCAGCAACCCCAGATCATAACCCCGCCCCCACAGGCTTGTACATTAGGCACTAGGCATGGTGGGGGCATCACTTCACCTGCCTCTCTCCTTACCCTGATTGGCCCATCACTCTGGAACAGGGTAAATCTGGACTCATCAGACCACATGACCTTCTTCCATTGCTAGACAGTCCAATCTTTATGATCCCTGCAAATTGAAGCCTTTTTTTCCGGTTACCCTCACTGATTAGTGGTTTTCTTACGGCTACACAGCTGTTCAGTCCCAATGCCTTGAGTTCCCTTCGCATTGTGAATGTGGAAATGCTCTTACTTTCAGTATTAAACATAGCCCTGAGTTCTGCTGTTGTTTTTCTTCCATTTGATCTCACCACACGTTTAAGTGATCGCCGATCACCATCATTCAGGATTTGTTTTCCGGTCCCATTTCTTCCTTGAAGATGATTGGTCCCCACTATCCTTCCAGTTTTTAATAATGCGTTGGACAGTTCTTAACCCAATTTTAGTAGTTTCTGCATCACTTTAGATGTTTTCTCTGCTTGATGCATACCAATGATTTGACCCTTCTCAAACAGACTAACATCTTTTCCACGACCACGGGATGTGTCTTTCTACATGGTTGTTTAGGAAATGAGAAGCAAGTCATTGCACCAGTTGGGGTTAAAGAACTTGTTGCCAGCTGAAAGATAATCGCCCATGCAGTAATTATCCAATAGGAGGCTCCTACCTATTTGCTTAGTTGAATCCAGGTGGCGACTTTATTTTTTGGCCAGGCAGTGTATAAAGTAATTTCAGAAGTTTGAATTCTGAATGTGACCGAACTTTTCCTTTAATTATAGTTTTCTTTAGGATTGAAGGCAGAAATGTCTCTTTGCGAAGATGTTTTCAGATTATTGAATTTTTTTGCCATTTTCCAGCCATCTCTAAAGATAAATCAGAGGTCTGACCAAGAGGCATTGATTCCAAGACTGAAACCCTGTTTCTCACCAATGATCATTTTCTAGTTAAAATGCCAAAAAATGTGACTTTTTGTTTTAGGTCATTATTGGAACATTTCATTTCATGCTTGTTCTTCTCTGCACCTTTTCCCTACTAGTGGAGTTTGAAAGCATTTTTTGTGTCTCTGTGTGTCGGTGTGATGTTCAGGGAAAAAGCTCAGATCCTGAAGAAAACAGGGATGAAGAAAGTCCTGCTGCTGGGTTCAGGGTACGTCTCTGGGCCGGTTGTTGAGTATCTGACCCGAGATGAGAAGACTCAGGTCACAGTTGGTGAGTAAGGCGAGTCACGTGTGATCAGCTTTAAGGTTTCAGTCCTAGTCGGAGCGTCGTTGCTCCGGCGGTCTGACTGTAGGATGCTCCAGTTACCGTCTGGAACATTACACCCTCTGAGATCAGTTTTCTGATGTTATCACGGTTATATTTTCTTTACTGAATCTGACCAGACTTGGTCTGTTTTACTGATTAAATTGACTGTTAATTTAAACAAGCAGACTCTTAATCGATCGTCTCTTCTGCTGCTGTATTGTCTGCTGGTAACGGTGATGAGCAGTGACATCATCGTTGGCGCCGCGGTAGCACACGCCTCTGACTGAGGCCTTCTCTTCTGTCTCTTTAGCCTCTGTGGTTCTGAAACAGGCGGAGGAGCTGGCGGCCAAGTATCCCAACACCATCCCCATCATGCTGGACGCCAGCAGCCAGGAGGGACACCTGGACTCCCTGGTCCAAGATCATGATCTGGTCATTAGGTAGCGTTCCCGTTCTCACGCTGGAACATTGTATACAGAGGATAGTTAGCAGCTCCCTCTTTGTTTTCTGTGCTTATTAGCCATATTTGTTTTTTCCTCTGCCTGACAAAACCTTAATTGAAATGAAAACCTCCTTTTATCTGTTTTGCAGCATGCTGCCGTACTCCTTCCATCCCCTGATCGCCAAACACTGCATCAGAAGGAAGGTGAACATGGTGACGGCCAGCTACCTGAGCCCCGCTATGAAGGAGCTGCAGAGCAGGTGACCAACATCAGTCATTTCGATCCTTTCATCAACTTATCGTCTCTTTCCTAACAACACTTCTAATAGAGGAAGCTGTTAATGTCATATACTGATGTCCTCATTTCCCCTGATTTAAAAGCTCAGTCGTATTTACTCTGGATGAGACTACAAATTTATAACCACAGCCGGTGATGTGGAACATCTGAACGGCTTCGGAGAGTCTAAAGCTGTATGGATAGATGTCTGCATGTCCTAGGCTTTATTCGGACAACTTGCTCCACTGTCTCTGGTTCTTCTTATTTTTTGTCCAAAAGCGTTTCTATGGCGCCCTCTTCAGATTTAACCGATATACTGCATCTGATTTATGATCAGTGTCGCTGTGGTCTCTTAACGTGACTCTATGAGCCTCTGTAGGGAGTTGGGATAAAGAGCTTTGTGCCAATGATCCAGGTTAGCAGTTTATTAGCATAGCATTCAGGTAGTTTATTTATGTCCAGCGCACTGGACGCATTTCTCTATTAAATGTGGGTAAAGATATGGCTCTGAAATGGGTCTGAGTTTTTCTTTAAAGTCATAGGGAAGCGGCCGTTCCATCTGTGGCATCATTTTTTTCCGATTTTTTGAGTTTGCCTGTTTGAATAGGAGTAATAATGGATTAATCCTGTATCATTCGCTATGCTGTACTGTTTAAGGGGATAGAAAGCAGATGCCTCCCTACTCTGGACAAAGGTGAAGGAAATGTCATGACGGATAATGAGTTATCACAGCCTCCTTCACGCCGTGGCTAAAATTATTCCTTGATGAACGGAAGTGTTTTTCTTGGGAATAACCGGATGTTCAAGTGTGAGAGGGGTGGGTTTAGTTTCATGGGAGAGAGAGTACTGGGATTTTTAGGAGAGTATAAATGTTTGGATGGTTAAGGCAGAGAGAGCTCTATCTCCCTCTCTGTCCAAAGGACATTAAATAAAATTGAATATTACGCAAGAAATGCTTCCAGAGTATCCTAACTTCACACAATCGTTGCATTTCCGAATTCTCCTGAGTGGTGCCTGACTT
>NW_015150847.1:275220-279020 GCF_000732505.1 Cyprinodon variegatus
GACTGAAAACATTGTTCTGCTGCACGCTCAACTCATACAACGCGCTCTCGACTTCTACTCTGCGCGCTCAGCTTCATCTCTACTCGGGCTCGACTACAGAGGATTAACTGATGTAATTTCATTTATAGGTGTTAAACACTTCTTCATGGGACTCATCCGCTATTCTCTTTGTTTACACTTCTGACTGGAAAGGTGGAGTCACATGATTACACACACACACTGCAGTCTTAAAGGGGAAGGAAATACCAGCTACCTGCGCTCAAAGGCAAAGCAGCACAATTATATTCATTTCTTTCACCGAGATGGGAAAGTTATTGTCGGTTATCGTAGTGAATGGTGGTTTATCACCCAGGCCTGATGAGTGTCGCGTGCAGGCGTTGCAGCAGGGGTTTAGTTATAGGCAGTGGATGAGGTTTTCATTGATTCAGATCCAGCTATGCCTTCACGTTGGGTCGCAGGTTTTTGTGTCAGCCCCCGTTTGGATGGGGTCGGCTTATTTAAGGTTCCGAAGGATTCTGAGTTGCTTTCCTTTTTTTTTTGTGGATGAAGCAGTTCAAATGAAATCCAAAGAAATTGGAGCGTTGCATTTCCATCTGTTTGGAACATTTTGAGAAAGTTTTTAAATATGTCTCTTCATTGAAAGATTTGCGTGGTTAAGTTAAAAACAACCAACAGCCGCACCTAAGGCGTCCCCACCAGGGGAGAGAGAATATTTGAGTCGGACACGGACCAAATGTTATTAACCCTTTATAGGGTTGGGAATTGATACGATTTTCACAAGTCAGATTCTCTTATCGATTCTGTGAAACGATTTGATTCCTTATTGATTCTCTTATCGATTCTGAACAATGAACTTGATAAGTGCACGGTGACATTTATCTACCTTTGCCTGGAACATTCTATTTCTGCCAGGAGATCTGCCAGCCTCTGATCCAGCCAGGCTACCCGTCTCCTCACAGTCATCTAAATCTAATGGAGAAGGCATCCGTTTAATGAAAAAACATTACTGTACAATTTCAGGAAATAAACTCATCTCCCCCTGATTTAAATAAACATGCCTCATCTTTCTCTCGCTCCCTGAACTGCGGAGCAACTTCGTAGCATGTTTAACCCCAAAGAGTGGTAGAAAACTGGTTTATTTCCAGAAATGGCATCTGATTTACTAGGAACCTCATTAAGCACAGCAAGTGATATAAAACTAGCTAGGGCATTCGTTCAAATGTATGCCATGTTGTGTGCGCAGGTGTTTCTGCATGTTGCATGTATTTCCTCCCGCGGATGTTATTGCCACCTTACATCCAAACTTTCGATCGGTTTACCCGATGGGACGCCATTTTTTTTTGTTTTGCTTTTCTAGACTTACGGTCACATAGTACTTGCCTACTAAATGCTGTGTGCGTAACTTGCGTAGAAAACGTGACGTAAGTTGTGCTGCCCAGCGTTAGGCACTGGCGCTGCCTGGAACCGTTAAAAGAACCATTAAGCTGCCAAACGGTGCCATGGAATCGGAACCCAAAGAACCAGTTCCAAAAAGGAACTGGTTTTCGATTCCCATCCCTACCCTTTATAGGGCAAGTTGCGTTTTTTGATAACTTACATACCCCTTACAAATAAATGTCCAACACCCCCATTATATTTATTTATTTATTATTCAACAATATATTTAGGCTCATTTACCTTAATTTTTGCCAACAAAATATAACATTTTTTTGAATGTTACAAAAGTAATGAGGTCCTCCAATAACACTCTTGGCTTGAAATTTTAATATTGAAAGTAAAAAAGATTAAGAATCAACCAACCTTTCTTTTTGGAACAACCTTTCCACCGTTCCGCTTCCGGCTCCACTTCCAGGAGCTGTTGGTTTAAGATAAAGTATAAAACTATTTAGAGAAAACAAGGAGGCTGATGGGGAGCTTAGATCGTAGCTTGCTGCTGGTTCCATACCTACTAACTATGAACCACCTGATATGTCCTTCTGTGTGAATTCAAGGCAAAATTACTTGAATATTATGGCTTTTTCAACAATTAAAGATTTAAAATTCATGCATGTCCTCAGAAAACCTTTGAAACCTGGATATGTGTGTGTTCCAGGGTGGAGGAGGCAGGCATCACCATCGTGAATGAGATGGGGCTGGATCCAGGTATTGACCACATGCTGGCAATGGAGTGTATGGACCAGGCCAAAGCTGACGGCTGCACAGTGAGTCAGGGAGGAAACCATCACACTGATGGATCAGCACCAGCAGCTAACTGCTTGTGTTGTCCAGGTGGAGTCCTACACCTCGTTCTGCGGCGGGCTTCCCGCTCCACAGTGCTCTGACAATCCTCTTCGCTACAAGTTCAGCTGGAGTCCATATGGCGTCCTCCTGAACACAGTCAGCCCAGCCGTCTTCCTCAGGGACGGTGAGGTATGCAGCGCCGGAAGCTTTTCTCTGCCTGTGTCTAAAGGAGAAGGATGAGAGGGTCCGTTTCTCTTTAAGGTGGTGAGCGTCCCAGCTGGAGGCTCTCTGATGGATTCGGCCACAACAATGGATTTCTTCCCTGGTTTCAACCTGGAGGGATTTCCCAACCGCGACAGCACCAAGTACGCCGAGCCGTACGGCATCCAGACGGCTCACACGCTCATCAGAGGAACGCTGCGCTTCAAGGTACAGCTTTCAGTGAGAGGAGGAGACGGGAAGCTTTGCTTCCAGATGGAGGCCATTGATGCACCTCCTAAAGGAGCGGTGGAGGATGGAGCTGAAAAGCATTGCTAGCACCACTATTAGCAAAGACATGAGTTTTGTAGTGACATCAGGACGCTTCCTGTTGGGGTTTAACATTTGGTCAGGATTAATCAATTAACGATTTAACTGTCCACTGATTTAATGATTCATTCAGTTAAACAATTAGTATTCATTTTATTGTTTAAAACCAATGTTAGTTACACCCATGGTTATTTAGGTAGTTTGGATCATGAGACAGAGGCTGCAAAGTTTGAGAAGCTCTGCTCTGTTTGCCAACAGCAGAAATGAGGATAAAGCTCTATATTTCTCTGTCTGTGGGTCGATGGATATAAATCGTTCCTGCTTTGGCTCTTAAGATGATATCTGCACCACCAGACTTCAGACCTCCTTCCTGTTCAGTTAATTCCAGTTTATTTATACATCAGGGGGAGTGATGGCCAACTGGTTAGAGCAGTGCGCTTGTGATCTGAGATGGTTGCAAGTATCTGGTTTGATCCTCACAACCCGACATACTGTTATATCTTCACATTCAATGACATGTCAGCACAAGGTCCAAAGTATGAAGATGAGAATGTGTGGGACTATTCACATTTTGAACAAAGCCAATAGCATCCAAGATGCCATTAAAGGCTGCACTTAAAGATATAGTGCAGGATTTTGGTACATTTATGAAAAGACCCGCCCTCATTACTTTTAAAAAACAATGCACATGCACAACCCTGTACCCACTCCTGAGACGCCTATGAAACATATGCGACTTGACGAGAACGCGAGTACAGACTTGCGTTCTTGTCAAGTCTGGTCTTGGCAAGAACACAGGAAAGTATGGACTTGGTGAGAAGGGGAGCCCACAGCATAAATCTGGGTCAATTGGAACAGAAGCGTACTCGTGACGTCACCACATGGTGATGCAGAGAGAGGGCTGCTGCAGACAGGCTGCGATTAGCCCTGGCTGCCGTTAGCCTTGGAGCTCCGCTGGTTGCCGCGGTCCTCTCAACTTCGGAAATATATTTTTTTTAAATTACGCATTAAATCGGTAAATGGACCATATAGTAAAGCTTGAAAGTATAATA
>NW_015150847.1:279956-281349 GCF_000732505.1 Cyprinodon variegatus
CTAGAAATTATCGTGATAAATTTTTAGTCCATATCGCCCATCCCTATCTGACACCCTCGCCTCCAAAGCTACAAAAATACTACACATCCCATTATCACTAAAGGAGGCAGAGGAATAACTGAACATCTGACACAGAGAGCAGGAGAGAGGAGAGGAAGAAGGAAGAGTTGGAAAAGAGTCAAGAGAACGAGAGAGAGAAGCCATAGCAATGCTAAGCTAGCGCTAGCCTAGGCTAGCTACTCCTTACTAATAGAAATAAAACCGTGTGAAAGCAACAAGTGCTCAATAGAGAAGAGCAGCAGAAGGCGCTACGTTTTAATTCTTTACAGTTAGTTACTGAGATACATAGATATCACAGAAAAAAATAACTTTATTCAGACAGAGATGGAATGGACAGAAGCTGCTAAGCAGTCAGAACAGGAAGTGAACATGATACTTCTTACCGAGGGCAGCAGCAGCACCCTCTAGTGGCAGTAGCGTTGCTAAGCAATCAGGAATCGGGTTTGATTTTTTTAATTTGGCAAAATGTTAATTTGATTTTTTACCCGACTTAATGAACTACCATTTCCTACTAAATGAGAAAAGTCATAATTGATTATCCAGAGACTACAGTCTGTACTCACGTTCTTGTGAAATGAGAAATGGCCTAAATCTGTTTTTTGTCTTTGGTACTGCTTAAACTGACCTTCCTGATGTCATTTCCTGTTTTCCATTAACCTCCTGATTGGGTTCACAGGGTTTCTCCAAAGCCATGGGTGGTTTTGTTAAGCTGGGTCTGATCAACTCTGAGCCCAGTCCAGTTCTGCAGGACCTTGAATCTACCATTTCCTGGGTAAGAGCTCTGCACTCTCCTTAATGCATGTAGCTGTTGATGAGTGGCTCCCTGCTGCTTCTGACTTTAAGGCAAATGGTCTGATCTGTTAGGCTTCGCTGATTTTCCCTCCTGCCACTAAACCGTTCATTTAGAGATGAGATGGAGAAAGAAAGGAACATTAGAGATGGAGACATTGAGGACTGAGGAACTGAAGAGCAGAGCAGAAACATCAGACAGTGTTTTACTGCTTGTTTGTTTCCTTCTGTGTGCAGAAAGAGCTCCTCTGTCAGCAGATGGGCTTACCTCCATCCATCTCCCAGGAAGCCTTCGAGGACGCCGTCTACAAAAGGATCGGAGAGGACCAGTTCAGGATGGACACGCTGAGATGGTGCGAAACCACAGACGCTCTGACAGAGTGTTTGACAGACAGAAGAACAAGCTAGCTTCCACGTCAATTTGGTTCCCATGGAGGTCTGTCGGTTCCGATCCGAATCCGTGGAGGTCTGTCGGTTCCGATCCGAATCCGTGGAGGTCTGTCGGTTCCGATCCGAATCCGTGGAGGTCTGTCGGTTCCGATCC
>NW_015150847.1:282186-283945 GCF_000732505.1 Cyprinodon variegatus
GGTCTGTCGGTTCCGAGTCGAATCCATGGAGGTCTGTGGTTCCGAGTCGAATCCATGGAGGTCTGTGGTTCCGAGTCGAATCCATGGAGGTCTGTGGTTCCGAGTCGAATCCATGGAGGTCCGTCAGTCGGTTCCGATCCGAATCCATGGAGGTCTGTGGTTGCGATCCGAATCCATGGAGGTCCGTCGGTTCCGATCCGAATCAATGGAGGTCCGTGGTTCCGATCAGAGTCAATTGACAGCTGTTCAATTACTTATTTGCAGCTGGATCAAATAAATTAATAGTCAAAAAAATCACATCCTGTGATTTCTGGATTTTGAACCTACGATATCAAGGTCAGATGGTTTCTTAGTGGGAGAACTTAGAAAATAGCAGGAAGTTCAAATACATATTTTCTTCCCTGTACTTCAGTAAAAATGTGGGCTTTCTATACTTTGCTGCAGTAATTGTTCTTTAGACAACTTTTTCCTTCTACTCCTTAAATTTTAAGATATTCTCGTTAGTTTTGTTTAATTTAAGCTCATTTTCATTCTGGCCTGTCGGTATTTAAAACAAATAAAAACCATCCAAATAATTAGTTTCATCCAGATAATTAATTTCCTTGTGGTTGGACTCGGTGCTGCCCCATCTTGTTGCTCACCACAAACTAAAATAAATAGTTTTTTGCAGATGATGCAAAGTTAAATGTGACACTGTTACCATTAGTTATAAAACTGAGAAAATGAAGTATAAGGAAGTTATCGTCCAGAATAGTAGAAAAATGTTCCTTTAATAGGGTAGAGCAGTAAAACTTCTGGCCATAACAGTTTTCCCTGCATTACTTTTACTTTAATCCTTTAAGTAGTTTTAAAAGTGGTAATTTTACACTTTTACTGGAATATATAGTTGATCATCTAACTTCTATGAAAGTGTTTTAAACAGCTGGATTAACACTGGAGGAATAAACATGAATACCTGTGAGCCTGACCTGTTCAGCTTACAGCAGACTCTGCTTAGCATTGTGAAGTGGTGCAGCCTCTTCAGACCAAGGCTGCCTGCTGTCATTGTTCCTCTGCTGAGAGGAGAGGAGATGGAAACATTGCTGCCAAAGGGGCAACAGCTGAAAAGCTGAAATGGGCTCAGCGTCAGACTGTCCTTCGTTTTGAAAGAGCTCCCCTGGTCAGTGGGTGGACTCGTCTCTATCAGTCTCCCTGCTGTCAGCCTTTTCTCTTGGTTGTCTGAGGGGGAGAGGCCCTCAGCCTTCAGGAAAACATTTATTGTGAAATGTACCTTCAGGATCAATAGAGGTTTATGGAACTGAGTTGTTGTGGTTTTGTGTCTGACTGCAGGTTAGGGATGCTCTGCGACGACGCCGTGCCTCATGCAGACTCCATTCTGGCTGCTCTTGCAAAGCACCTGGAGGCCAGACTCTCCTTTGGTGAGTTCACCCGCTTTGGGTCAGAGCAGAGGAACAGAGGCGGTACTGCTGCTATAGCCTTAGATTGCTGGAGGACATAGGGACTCCTTTTTCATCATTCTGCTTCATTCTATCTCTATTCTCCCACTCTGCGGAATCTGTTAGTTCAATCTCTAACGTTCTGCTCTCTCTGCTTTTTCTCATAGTAGCTTCATCTGGTCTGTTCCTGTTTGGCTGTGACACCATAACAAAGTGAAATATCAGCTGTTCTGCTTCCATCAACACCTTAGTGACTAACTGGATGTGCTCTCTTCATCCTCTGGCATGGGAGCTGGCTCTGAGCTTGTCTGTCTGGCTGTGTG
>NW_015150847.1:284168-286820 GCF_000732505.1 Cyprinodon variegatus
TGTGAGGGATTGCTGAAGAGTCAATGAGTCGATGCAATCAGCTGGTTTTCCTTAGATAGAAAACTGAATCAATTTGACTGGATGATCTGGTGAACTTGAAAGTGACCTGAGATGACATGATGTGAATTGGAGCTATAGAAATAAACTGAATAGAAAGGTGCCTGTTCTCCTCTGTGCTCAGCTAAAGGCGAGCAGGACCTGGTGGTTATGAGGAACGAGGTGGGGCTGCGGCATCCAACCGGTGAGCTGGAGACCAGAGAGATCAGCCTGGTGGTTTATGGGGAACCCAACGGTTTCTCTGCCATGGCCAAGACAGTGGGGTTTCCTGCAGCCATTGCTGCCCGCATGGTTCTGGATGGTAAGTCATGAGGCCGTCTGAAACCACGTATTTAACTCACCGCTGATGCAGCTGAACCGAGGCTTTATTCTCTGTAGGGGAAATCGGCACCAAGGGCCTGGTGGTCCCCATGACCAAGGACATCTATGGGCCGGTTCTGACCCGGCTGAAGGAGGAAGGACTGAACATCATATCCAAGAGCACCCTGCAGGAGTAGGACAGCAATACCCTAAGAGCCGTCAGTCTGCTGGTCGACTCGTGTTCAAACCCCTCTCCTCAGAAAAAGCTTTAAGGCCAAACAATTGGACAAAATCACCACATATGGAACGGTTACATGTTAAATGACCTCTATGCTCCTAGTTTTCTGTTACAGGTCCTTCCAGGTTAGGATGGTTCTGCCTAATGTTTCCAGTCTGTTGCAGCTCAGAGGTTCACTGTTACAGACGGAGGAAAGGAGCCAAACATTGTCGACACTAACGTCCAGGCAGAGACGATCAGTCAGAAACCTGCGTATGGAGCGGGCTTTAAACGCCTCGGCATCGCTGATGACATCACAGTTTCTGTTTATCTGATCAAGTAGAGCCTGTTTCCACTACAGGCGCTGCTCTGAGGAAGCAGACTATTTATTCTCTGACCAGATGAACTAATCCTTTTGAAATGTGGAAAAAAAAAAAGTATTTTTGCTTGTAGTAGAGATCTATTTTTAGAAAATATGTTGTGCTTCTATAGTTGAATGTTTGTAGATGAGAAACGTTTATAAAGGAGAGATGTCCCAGAAAGTCCAACATGTCTAACATCTGGTTTTGATGACTGAATTAAACCTTCATGCAGGTTTTTTATTGCTGTGTTTTGCCTTATTGCCAGAATGGAACGGTTCATTCATGGATGTTCCTGATCCCAATCATCCTCATTGAATCATTACAAAAAAGGAAATATGAAGGAAAAATGAATTCATTGATTAAATCCCCCTAATTCCAAAAAAAGTTAAAAAGCAATCCCCTGGACTTTGTTTCCAAGTTTGAAGATTTTTCTCTTCCCATCCAGGAAGCTTTTTCAATTCAAAATGTCAGAAATAGCGTCGAAGTCCAGGTTTTATCCAGCAGCCCAACAAAGCCTTGTTTTGACTTAGAAAACATGCAAATAGAAACAGATGAACGGGTCCACCCCTTTGGAATGGGGGTCATTTGGCTTCTTTATTAGCCTGCAATGCCCCATACCTGTCTATGTCTCTACTATTTCTTACGTTTCAATTTGCATGTTTTCTAAACCAAAACAAGGCTTTGTTGGGCTACTGGATAAAACCTGGAACTCAACGCTATTTCTGATATTTTGAATTGAAAAAGTGTCCTGGATGGGAAGAGAAAAATCTTCAAACTTGGAAACAAAGTCCAGGGGATTGCTTTTTAACTTTTTTTGGAATTACTGTGACTTGGATGACTGAAAATCCTACCCAGCATATTTTCACTGATCATTAATGGGAACGACGTGTAGTCGCGTGTTTCCTTGATCTGAGCTGTAACCACAGATGGTCACGGACGTGCCCCCCCAGCTAGAAGTTCAGGTCTGCCTGGTAGGATTCTGGATATGAGCAACAGTTTCCACATCTAGTCTCCAAACAGCCCAGATTGGCGGCGATCGGGACATTAAACCTTGATTTTCCAGCATATCCTGCTCAGTCTTCAGTGTCCTGCTTCTCAGTGAGCAGAACACTTGTTTGAGGACGATCTGAAAACAGAACCAGTTTAACCTCCATCTCTAGCTGAGCTCTAGTTCAGTCACAAAAAAGGAGAAATTACGCGGACCGGTGTTTCTGCTTCCGCTTAATTTGAAGGCAGCCAAGCAAACTAGGCCACCAAGCAGGGGACAGTTGGGGATGTAATTATTAAAAGTCAAAAATGTAAATGAAGTTGGGATCTGGCAGCAGGTCAAGACGACGTCTGGGCACTTGACCTATTTTCTGACCTGAAAAGACGCACTTCTTGCAGAGTCTTAGCATGGATTAGCACTAATGAAATTAACTGGAATAACCGGCGTGGTGTAAGGATCATAATCCAGGACCATAAAGGAACAAATATAATCCACACTCTGGTTTCACTAGAAATTAAATGTTTTATTTCCACTGAAGAGGAGGATGGATCACTGACAGCTTTCAGTGGGCTTTTTCTTTAGGAAGTGTTGCAAAGAAAAAAGTTTTGATCCAATTAAAAGCCTTCAGCTGATCCAAAATGCTGCAGCCAGAGTTCTGATGAAAATGAAAAAGATCATATCTCTCCTATCTTGGCTTCTCTTCATTGGCTTTCTGTTAAATCCAGAAT
>NW_015150847.1:288344-299267 GCF_000732505.1 Cyprinodon variegatus
CCACTGTCGCTGCAAACATGCTTAGTATGAGGGATTGCTGAAGAGTCAATGAGTCGATGCAAGCTGGTTTTCCTTAAAAAGAAAACATTGAATCAATCTGTCTGGATGATCTGGTTTTATGGTGTCTGTAGAGTCCCTTAATATCATTTGTTGTGAATTGGCACCAAACACGTTGACAAAATGATTAAAAGGATGAAATAAAGACCACAATGTTCACATAATTTAAACCTGACAAAAGAAATTATAAAAAGAAATTCTATGAAAATCAACAAATGAAGGTCAGACATTGCTTTTCAACCCGAGTTTCCAACCTTTTCTGCCTTTTGTTCCCTTTAGGCAAATTTTCCTACCATGAATTCCCCTCTCAGTGAGAAGTATTGATGATTGTCCAAATGTGCAACAGACTTAGTCTTTTAATTTGAGTGTTTCATTTTTATTGTTTTATGCTTTCCATCTAAAAAAACCCCCAAAAACCCAACCCAATATAAATATGTTGCCTGGAAGTTGGTAAGGAATAGAAAAACAAAATAAAATCATATAAACATGCATTTCTAAAACTAGAGCTCCTCTGAGTAACTCCCCCATAGTCACGAATTAGTTTGACTTTTTCATCCAGACCCCTGAGCTGCTTTGATGAGCTCAGAGTGAAAACCAGTAACAATCAGGGAAGCGGGCTTCAACTTGAACTGGAGTTTTCCGCTTGGTCCTAGTGCTAGACCAATATCTCTACTTTAGCATAATGTTGTTTTTTGGACATTAAAACGTCCTGGAGACGAAACACACATTTGAAAAAGTGAAGGGAGCCTGGACTAAAGCGACTGTTCAAGTCATGTTTAGTTTTCCAGCTTCTAGAGTCGATCTTTCTAGCTCTGTGTTTTGGCTCCTGATCCTGTTTCATACACATGAGCTGCTGCTGAGACCAAGCTTTCTGACACTGCAGCACATTTCTCTCCACCATCCCTGATAGTCTGGAGATTTCATTGGAGCCTGCAGAGATTCAGATGAAGCAAAGCAGCCCACAGCATAACACAGCCTCCTCCATGTTTCTGCTTTTCTGGATCTGCTTCATCTGTGAACGTAGAGCTGATGCTGACATAAAGCTGTTTGTCTCCTCCATTCATTCTTCATCCTGTTGAGCAGAGCTTGGCGATCAGGACGCCATCTTAAAAAAAAAAAAAAAAGGCACCTAATCTACTACCATTTCTTGGCCTGCAAGAGGTAAAAGAATGACTCACATAGGATTAATGACACACTAAAAACAAGAAAAACATTTGAGATATTTCAAAAACAAATGAATCTCTTATGCCTCCTAGGATCTGTGTTTGGCCTCCAGGTCAGCAGGAATGAGGCTATTGCTCTCTGAAGGTGATTTTTCTTTTCTCTGGAGAGATTTCTCTAAAAACCCTCCTCAAAGGATTCTCATGCAGGACTTAAACTTGAACACATTTAACTTTAATCTGGAAGCCATTGCCAGAGTGTAGAATATAAAATGGGCTCTATGGTTCTTTCACCTCAGTGAACTCTGAGTGGATTCTGTCTGAGAGGGTCTCATTATCTGGAGTCCATCTGTACGATGTCAAGTGGCCGGATTGCTCTTCAGCGCCGCCGCCGCTGCAGAAATGTCCCCTTTTATCAAGCCGAGCCTTCAGAAGAGTAGCTGTGATTATTTTCTCTCCAGGCTTCACTGCAGCTCATGCTTTTCTCTAACCACTGGATGCAAAGTTAGAGGATTGGGGGGGATTAGATACAATATTAGAAATTATAGCTCCTTATATTCTGGGTAAAAAGAACTATAGTTAATGGACAAGTATACACTTCTATTTTAGGGTTTAATAAGTCTTTCTATGGATGATGAAGATTACTGCTAACAATCAAAAAGGTTCATTTAAGCCAAAAATGTTAACGGGAACATAACAGGAAGGAGATTGAATCAAAGGTTCAGGATGTCAGAGGAAATCTAAAGTCTGAATACTGATGCAAAATGGAAAGAAGACATTTTATGTGCTTTAATTTCCAGACTCCTTTGCCTTTTATAAGGAAATAGGCTTCAAATAAACATAAATACGTATTACTGTACTTAAATAACGGAGTAATTCTTTTTAACGGGCTCGTTAATTCTCTACCTGTTGATCATGACGTGATGAAACGGCTGCAGCAGAGGGAAAATCATTGCAGAGAGAATCCGTCCAGCTGGAGAGGAGTTTTTTTATTAGGGACGGACTGATGGATGATTCAACACAGGAGGGAACACTGACCTTTACTCTGCAATAAACTTCATCAAAAAGAAGAAGAAAGTTTTATAAAGTTGTTTTGTATCATTTTAGAGAAACGCTTTATTTTAGTTTTGTACTTAAGTGCAATATAGAAGCTGTACTTTATTACTTTTATTGAAGGACTTCAATCGCTACCTTTACTTTCAGAAGTCAGCTCTTTGCTTTTAAATAAAAAACTTGATGACCTTTGACCCCTCTAGTGGCGGACCGCCTCCTACATCATTTCCTCTGTAGAAAACCACCCAATCACGTTGCTTTAAAGATCGAACGAACTTTTCAGCTGTTTTAGGACAGAAGGTCATTTCATGATGCTCTGACACCACTTCCAGGAAGGCCATCAACATAGAGCTACCTGCGTTAGAGAGGGTACGTTTGCTGTAAAAAGCTCAGTTTATGTTTTTATTAAAAGCTGAACCAGTTTTCACTGATTATCCGTCCATCTGTTCCTCTCACCACTTCCTGTATTTAAAGGAAGTCATTAAAGAATCAAAAGGATTTTTTTTCACTTTTTAATCCCCTAACTGAGAATCCAGTCGTGTTTCACCAACTAAACAAACTACCATGTCAGTAAACTCATGCAGCACATTTAGTCCTTTACAAAACCGAGTATAAAAACATTAATCAGCTAAACAGTCACAATCAAACCATTTGTAAGAACTAAGAATAGAAAATCTAGAAGCATAAATAGAAATTTGGTCCATCAAAGTGATTACTATATTATCATTTACATTAGATTGTTTTATTTTCCGTATCGTGGTCTGGTTTGTCTCCCGTGGCAACGGCATTCCCAGCATCAGTGGAAAGATCAGCTGCAGCTTCCCTCTTCAGGCGAGGCGCCAATAAATACGTCCAGAAAAGAGTTTAGTAGAAAATCAGCACAGTTAATGTAGAAAATGTGTCAAAGTTTGAACTACAGGAGGAAGAATACAAAAGGCACGCCATAGAAAAAGAGTCTGAATTCATCAAATCAGCCCGTCTGGAACTAAAGCGCCGAGTCTGGAAGCAGGAGGAGGATCACGGTCTGCAGAGATCCTGTCACAGCTGGAAAACAGGAAGAGCAGCTGATGGCATCAGGGTGGCTCTAAACCAGAGACTCCAGGCTGTCGGCGGCGGCGGCTTCGTTGTCGGTTTTCTCAGCTTCTTGCGTCCCGATGAGGCTCAGCAGGGCTTTGTAGAGGAACTGGTAGTGCTCCTGCAAAAACACACATGATCAGCCTGAATCTGCTAAACTCAGTGCTGCACAATGGCGTCAATCTGAGGTACGGCAAGCTGTTTTACCACATTACACCCAAAATGAACCAAATTATGGAAGCAATTCTTTACCATATTTGAAATGAAAAAGCATTTCCATAAATGCTTTTTCATTTTAAGAATGTGGCTGCATTGTTTGACTCATAAATAAAATTAGTAATCAATCATCATTGCATTTACATTTTCTTCTTTAACACTGCTCATCCTTTTACTTAATTAAATGAAAAAGAAAAAGACATTTGAAATTTATTTTTTAAAATGTACCCCAGCGAATACATACCAAAATTCAATTTGAAAAGGGAGCGCTGTGCACGTCTGCATTGCATTACATTGTAAGCGTGCCGGCGGGAAACTGGTTGAATTGTGTGATCGGGACATACTGAACGACCACAATGTGGCAGAGCTACTGAGGGAGGCCGCTGCTTTAGAGCAAGTGCCTGCTTCTAACGGACCTGTGGCAACGCCGACTGCTCCTTAGTTTCCCGCCCACACGCTTACAATGTAATGCAATGCAGACGTGCACAGCGCCCCCTACTGAACAAGATGAGTAGCCCGGTCAGCAAGGAAGAGCGGCTGCTGATGTCACTCTGCTGCCCCCGCCGCTCAGAAGGCTTTTTCTTTTTTGAGTTATGGACAGTACTCTGCAGGCAGAGCACGAAAATGAAAAGCAATGTCCGCTGTGTTTTCTCTTTGATTATGGCATAAAATGAGCAGTCTTAAAGAAGAAAATGTAAATGCAAACAGGATGATTGATTACTAATTTCATTTATGAGTCAAACAATGCAGCCACATTCTTAAAATGCAAAAGCATTTCTGGAAATGCTTTTTCATTTTAAATATGGTAGCGATTTGCTTCCATACCAAATGAGATAAACCATCAGTTATTTCAACCAAACATTTATAAAGCTGTGTTAACATCAAAGGAATTACAGCTGAATTATTTACACCCTTTATAGCTGATATAGATCTATATATTCCAGAGAACGGTATGTTTTTTTTTTTACAAAATGTTGAATAAATGTTTTCCTTAGAAAAAATGCGCATTCCTTTAAAACCCTGATTTCTAGATGCAGTCCAGCTCTAAATCATCTAGAATCAAACCATCGACTATGAAACAGAAAAGGTTTCATGTTGTTCCTGCAGTCAGCCTATAGCATTCTAATCTAGAAAAGGTTTCTATATCTAGTGTTATAGATCTGTTTTCCCTCCATTATAGCTCAGATCAGTAAGCTGATTGAAGCCTTTCCCCATCGCTCCGTTCCAACATGGACTCAGAATCCTAGTTAGTTTGAAATCAGGAAACTTCACTTTCTTATTTCCAACAGTTTCCTGATTTCAAACTAAGGATTTATTTGTTTTGGTGATTTCACAGCAGAGCTTAAATCAGACCTTTAAAAAGTCTTGAAAGGCATTGAATTCTTCAACATAAAATCAAGGCCTTAATTGGTATTGAAATGTCTTAAATCAGTCTTTCATAGGTCTTAAAATTGTCACCAAGTCATAAATAGGATTTTATTTTTGTAATTCAAATAAAAAATTAAAATAATTCATGATAATTTTTTGACATTTACCGAACGGCTTCGCTGGAAGCGTTACTAGTTCAATCCTGACAGCAGAACCGATAAAACAAACAGACCTTGGGGCAATGCGCAAATTATTTTTTTATCTGGACAACGTGTGGAAGTGTAAATGCAATGTAAAGAGTTTTCGGAATGGCTAAAAACAGAAGCAGGTTATGTTTATCAGGAATGGCGTATTTTGAACAAGAAGTCATTAAAGCTCTGCACCACGGAAATCAAAGCTGTGAAGAGTGAAAAACAAAGCGCCAAAATTCAAGTTACAGAGAACGGAGTGTTAGGGCCAGGTTAGAGATCTTTTTTCCTTCTATTATGAGAATAAAATCGTATTTTATGACAACTCTTACAAGAATCCCTGTCTTCCCTAAAATGAGGAATGTGGAGCATAGTTATCCTTTGGTAAATCAGGAAATCTTTTAGCAGCAGCATCAAACTGGGCAGGAGGTCAAAGTGGACTCTGGTTGCTGATTGGTGGAGCTGGTCGACCGTCATCTGTTGGGCGGAGCTCCAAGCTTTCTTTCTGAAACAGGTTGTTGTAGGATGACTTCATTCTCATAATTTTATGTATTTATTCTAAAATAAAAAATAAAAAAAACTCTAGCCTGGCCCTAATACTCTCTGGTAACAGAGAAGCAGCAAATATTTCTCAGTTATGTTCCTCCCATGTCCCTGCAAGGCCTCTACAGCATCTCCAACGTTAAAAAAAAGCACCAGTAGCACCAAATGTCAGATAAAGTTTGCCTACAATGGAAGCAGAGTCGGGATCAAAACAGAGTTGGTGAATTCCTTTCATTAAACATTTCCACTGGGTCAGAAAGTAATAGTTTATGTTCAAGGGGGGAAAAAAAGTCTTAAAAAGTCTTGAATTTAACTTGCCTTATGTTGTAGTAACCCTTTAAATATTAGTTGATTGTTCCTTAAAAAACTGTAAACAAAAATCTGTATGAATGATTGATACTTTAAAAACAACGAAAAGTGTAACCTCATAATATTTATTCCTGTAGATTTGCTGTCAGATTACGGAGAAACCCGCCTGGTTCCTGCTTAGTGTCTCCTTCCTACAGGTCTGAACATTTCTGCTGTTTTCCTCACAGAGGAGGATTAATGGGATGAAGCTTCTTATTTTCTAAAAACATCAGTCATGTGATGTTAAGACTGGAGGTGCAACTTAAAGGTATACTATGCAACCGGTGTTGATTTTCCAGTGAGGCTCCCCCCAGAGGGCGAAAGTAAAAGTGCACTGTTGTAAATATGCTCAGCTGTTCTCCTGGTTTCTCCGTCAAGCCAGGCGCCGTTGTTTTGAGCTTAGCAGAGAGGCGAACGCAACAAATGACCATGTCTACTGCGGTAAGTGACTATTTTGTCGTTTTGTTTTCATACATTATTTGTTATGCATGTGTCTAAATAACAAAGATTGTAGTTAGCCAAATTCTCGCCGTAAAGCAAGACCGACTCTCGCGATGCACGAGACTTCTGAGCCTGTGGGTGCGGGCCGAGGGCTCCTGCAATTGCAAGTGCGGTATTTCCCCTACAGACCACCAGGGCGGCCGAGAATACCTTTGTTCAACCTGAAATTACTCATTTAATCATCCAAAACGTTATGGAACACATTAATTAACTGAAAAATGTTGCATAGTGTGCCTTTAATTATTCTGCTCAATTAATCTGGTTATTAATCAGATAGCCAAAGGTTTCTTAAAGGGGTGATAGAATGAATCTATAGGGTATCTGGTCCTTAAGGTCTCTGAATAGGGTCTGTAACATTGGTTGGGCTGAAAATGGCATATTTGCTGTTCTATGAGCTCTAATGCAGCCTGGTTAAAAGTTCTAGAATGAAACGACAGGTTTTCTTCCTTTTATGGTATGATCATGAATATTTAGATGAGCCTGGCTCTGATTGGTTGGTTTACAACGAGCGAAGCTGCTGAGCAAAAACGCATCATAGCAACAAGAACTCACTCACTATAACATCAAAGTGTTGATATGGTAGGGTGACCAGACGTCCTTTTTTTTTCCTGAACATGTCCTGCTTTTTATACCTAAAAAAAATGTCCGGGGGGAATTTCAAAATTGTCCGTGATTTTGGTCGATTACAGTGAAGCAGAACTGACCGTCAGTTCTGGGGCTGGTCCGGGAACCCAGGCGGACGGGGGCAGAGAGCCAGCCGGGGGACAGAGCGACCGAACCCGTCCCGGTGACGGTAGCCTGGACACTGGCGGCCCGTGGCTTACCCCCGCCTGCCTTAACGGCTCCCACCATCCTCCTCCGGTTGAGGACGGGCGGCTCATGGCTCTCTGCTGAGGTCCGGTCCAGTCAGCAGCCCAGCAGTCGAAAGTTCATACACCTCCCCCCTCCCTTGGGTCAGTGATCCTATGGGCTGGTCTGTATGTCATTTCGGGGCGTGACCAAAGTCCAGGCCAGAACTAAATAAGGCAACATCCCCGAGTTTACGTCAACTCTGTGCTTCGTTTGGATTCACTGTTTTATAGTGGAAGTTTAGAATAGTGAGATTTGCAGAGAAAGGAGGTGTTGATGGGGTTTGAACTTCTCTTTACGTCCATTTCACCCAATGGACTTATTCATCTATGACAATGGAAACTAGGTTTTGCATTCTAGTACCCCTTTAAAGGAGACTTCAAGAAATCAAACCAGTTGAAACTGAAACTTCAGGAGTTCTGGATTATAGAGCAGATTGATTTTAAAAAAATCTTTGCATATTTTTATATTGGTATTATTTTTTGCTCTAAGTGGGTCCCTCTGACAGCTAAATGTTTTAGAGTCTCTATACTCCAGCTAACGATTAATCGATTATTAAGTTAGTTGACGATTGTTTCAATTATAGATAAATCTGATTAATCGTTTCAGGCCTTTCTATGACGTTCATAAAGGTCCAGGTTAAATATCCTTTAAATGTCCAAATTGTATAAAGTTTTGTTATTTGTTTTTCATTTATTGACACGACCAGCATCAGACCATCGATCAGATGAATCGANGGGGTGATAGAATGAATCTATAGGGTATCTGGTCTTTAAGGTCTCTTAATAGGGTGTGTAACATTGGTTGGGCTGAAAATGTCATATTTGCTGTTCTATGAGCTCTAATGCAGCCTGATTAAAAGTCCTAGAATGAATTGACAGGTTATCTTCCTTTTATGGTATGATCATGAATATTTAGATGAGCTGTGAGCTGATTGGTTGGTTTACAACGAGCGAAGCTGCTGAGCAAAAACGCGTCATAGCAACAAGAACTCACTCACTGAAACATCAAATTGTTGATATGGTAGGGTGACCAGACGTCCTCTTTTTCACGGACATGTCCTGCTTTTTATACCTTAAAAAATGTCCCGGGGGAATTTCAAAATTGTCCGTGATTTTGGTCGACTACAGAGAAGCAGAACCGAGCCGTCAGTTCTGGGGCTGGTCTGGAAACCCTGGCAGATGGGGGCAGGGAGTCCCCAAGGGACGGAGCGACCGAACCCGACCCAGTGACGGTAGCCTGGACACTGGCGGCCCGTGGCTTACCCCCGCCTGCCTTACCGGCTCCCAGCCCCCCTCCTCCAGCTGAGGACGGGCGGCTCATGGCTCTCTGCTGAGGTCCGGTCCGGTCAGCGGCCCAGCAGTCCACACTTCATACACCTCCCCCCTCCCCTTGGTCAGTGATCCAGTGGGCTTGTCTGTATGTCCATTTTGGGGCGTGACAAAAGTACAGGCCAGAACCAAATAAGGCAACATCCCAGAATTTACATCAACCCGGGGATTTGTTTGAATTCGACCCTTTAATGGTAGAAGTTTAGAATAGTGAGATTTGTAGGATTTGTAGGTTTGAACTTCTCTGTACATCCATTTCACCCAATGAACTATCGTTAGGTATCTATGATAACGTAAACTAGGTTTTGCATTCTATGACCCCTTTAAAGGAGATTTTTCAAAAAATCAAACCAGGTGAAACTGAAACTTGAGGAGTTCTGGATTATAGAGCAGATTTCAAAATGTTTACATATTTTTATATTGGTATTATTCCTGCTCTAAGTGGGTCCCTGAGTTTAGCAGATTCAGGCTAAAGGCTGTCAGCTAAAGGCATGTTTTAGATCAGCAGTCACCAACCTTTTTACAGCTGAGGGCTAATTCAGGGGCACTGAGTCACAGGAAGGGCTACCAATACTGACCTATGAATTGCAAAGGGTCAACGTTCACCTAATCTTTATTGTTTCTTTAAATTTGTAATTTTCTTTTAGACATTTTCATTTTGAAATCTCTATAAATGCTTAAATGCCATATATGATTAAATGATGAAATGTTCTATAACTGATTAAAAAAAGAAGAGCAACAGAATACAATGAAATTTCAAATGTAGCTCACTGTCGAGTTGTTTTCAGAAGACTCTAAGGGCGCCCCTTGTGGTCCCTGAGGGCCCCTTGGTGCCCACGGGCACCATGTTGGTGACCCCTGTTTTAGATTCTGTATACTCCAGTTAACGATTAATCGATTATTAAGTTAGTTGAAGATTGTTTCAATTATAGATTAATCTGATTAATCGTTTCATAAAGGTCCAGGTTAAAATATCCTTTAAATGTCCAAATTGTATAAAGTTTTGTTATTTGTTTTTCATTTATTGACACGACCAGCATCAGACCATCGATCAGATGAANAAATATCCTTTAAATGTCCAAATTGTATAAAGTTTTGTTATTTGTTTTTCATTTATTGACACGACCAGCATCAGACCATCGATCAGATGAATCGATCTGAATATTAGTTCCAAGCCGATGGCCGGTTTAATAAATTGGAAACATTGTGAATTGATGCTATGGAAATAAACCAAGCAGAAGTTACTGTGCAGAACATGGATCTTCATATTTCATGGTCCAGACGCTAAACTTTGGGTTTTTAATCCCATGTTGGAACCCATTCTATAGGATTTAGATCTATAGAGATGTTTCTGCAGGTGAGCTGAACCTCGTTTCTAAACGGAGAAAGAGAGACGTACGACATCGCTGAACGCTCCTGGCCTCAGAAGGTTCGTCAGTCTGGCTGCTTGGAAAACATCTGCTGAGCCTTCAGCATCAAGCTGCTCCTTCAGGGAGGACAGAGCGCAGAACGTCCCCGCTGTGGCTCCGCCCACACTGCAAGGACAAACCCTTCATTAGATCGTTGGGGGCGGTAAGCGAACAGGTAGGCTAACGGCTGGGCGGCGCCTCACTCGTCATGGACCACAGTGGGGCCGTCCTTTCCGCTCCTCTCTTCGTTCATCAGGCTGATGAGCTCAAAGCTGTTACTGATGGGACCGTCAGGGTTTGGCCAGCAGGGGGCCAGGAAATGCTTGACCTCCAAAACGAAGTCATCCTGTTCAGAAAAGGAGACAGAGACGCGTCAGCCGGAGTATCCGTAGGTTTTAAGAGCAGAACAACGATAAATCATAACGTCTCATATGGCTGACGGCTGCAAACGGCTAAAAGTACAGAAACAGTGGATGATGCAAACTTCCACACACACTAAAAAAAACGCTGAGAAAAGAAACAGCAGCAGCAGCATTGCTGGGGAGGGGCTGGAATCAGACCCCAGTAGAAACCAGCATGTTGACATCACTATGATCATCAGTTTATTAAGGCATGGTGGAAAAGCTGTGTTTTGGGTATAAACTAGTGTTGCGCCGATGCCATTTTTTGGCCCCGATACCGATACCTGGCTGTGCAGTATCGGCTGATACCGATACCATAATAATGTAAAATAATTGCCATCATGGCTTTGTCAAGCTGCTGCCTACCTTTGGGAAGCAGGAAAAAATCTAATACAAAGTGAATCCAGTAGAACTTTTTATTGCCT
>NW_015150847.1:300741-301883 GCF_000732505.1 Cyprinodon variegatus
TTATTGTGATGGATTTATATGATATTTTATATGACATGATTTATAGACTTCATTGACTTCATAATGACTATGCAATGTGATGGATCTATTTTCTTTAGTGTATAATTACAGTAATCTACCGATGCTGTGAAACAGCCAGTTTGTGTCAAAGTGACAAATTTAGTTTTAATTTAAAAGTCTTAAGCCCCCCTGAAAATGACAACATCATAGTTGTTCAATGCTGTAGCGCACAGATAGTTTACATTGCGACCTGTCTAAATAGGGAGTACCAATATGGCGGCTGGTGACTTCACTCAACCCCGTACTACCAACAGGCAATCAGCAATCCAGGGAATAATTAGAGATCAGAGGTTTAATCCCGTCTGACGGCTCGTTTTCTTCCTCATGTTATTTCAGCTGTTTTTCTATTCTTTTCCTGTTGAAGTGTTTGGAGTCGCCATGATTCCTGTTTCTGAGCTCCTGCAGCTGTTTGCTACACATCCAAGCTAGGCCAACCTTTACTGCTGCAAGGGTGTATTCCCGGACCACCAGCAGGTCCTCGTTGGACAGACAGATGTGCGCCTCGCTCCTCTGGGTGACGGTGAACGTGTTCAGGCTGAGGGTTTGATCACCGGAGGGATAGAAGGCATAAGGCTCCGCCCCCTCCTCTGTCTGTGGACACAGAGACCAGAAAGGGTTAAATCACAGCTCAGTAACATCATGATGATCCTCAGCAGCAGCTGATCAGAAATCTGCCAATCAGAACGCAGCATTGGTACGTCCAGGAACGACAGGAGGAGGAGCTAAAAGTGAGCCTCAGATTAGAAAGAAGTAGGATTAAGGTGATTAAGGTTCTGGTCCAACTATCCCAGAACCTGCTCATCCACAGGTGTTTCAGACAGAACCACCTTAGAGGTTGAAAAACAAGAATCTGAAGCTTAGAAACTATCCAGATCTGGAGATGAAAGAACAGCACAATTTCATCCAGCCTCTGATTCTGATCAGAGAAGCTCCTGGAAGGAGGAAGTGGGACATCGAAGCAGATGTTCTACAGAACAACACCTGGAGGGCCCGCAGTACCAGGCAGTAGCCTAGGGCCCCAAGTTCCTGGGGGCCCCATAAACTTTGTTTCCATGTATGGTTAATACAACTATTCCTTATTT
>NW_015150847.1:303866-305317 GCF_000732505.1 Cyprinodon variegatus
CTGGAAAATCAACACCGGTTGCATAGTGTACCTTTAAATTAGGTGTATTTACCCTTAATCTGAGCAGGTAAATAAGATGATCTGCCAATGGAATTAGTATTTTTACTCTTAAAATTGGATAATTAGATAATATGCACTTTAAGGACAGTATAATTGTTCTTTTCTTATTTTAAATGTAAATGTTCTTGTTCCATTGGCAAAGTGTCTCACTTACCTCCTTAATTGAAGAAAAAATGCACTTATTTTAAGAAAAAAAAATGACTTATTGAGATTTTAATTTTTTTTGCAGTGCATGTTCTGCTCTTACAGAGACGAATGAAGCGTTGATGTAGTCTGACGTCTCTCCAGCCGCCGTGGACAGACGCACCCGCCACCTCTCAGCTACACAAACAGAGCAGAGATCATGTTGGGATGCTTTCCCGGGATCAGCGGCTGAAATGGGAGCGTCGAGGCTTCCCGCTGACTCACCGGGAATCACAGAGACATCTCTGTTCTTGGTGGAGTTGATGTCCTGCAGGGCGGCGGAGAAGTCTGATTTCCTGGCCTCGGTGTGACACACCAGCTGTGGAAAACAGAACGCAGACAAACTTCAGGCTCTTCTAGCTGACAGAGGCTAACAGCTTAGCCTGTTTCTTGCATTTTCAGTCCTCATGATCCAGGAGATCTGTAGATTTCCCACATTTCTATCTGGAAATCGATGAGGAAAAGATTCATAATGTTTAAAACATTTCATTTCTTGGTGTGAATCAGTGTCGAAACTCGTCTCCGCCCAGTTTACACGTGTAAATGACCCAATTTCTAATTTGGCTTCAAGAAATATTACAATGTGAAATTACTAGAACCTATTATTTTTGCCTCCATTATTTTTATGAATGTATAATGCCTTACATTTTACTTAAACGTAGTAAAAGAAGGAAAGATAGTTAAAAATAATACACTTTAAGTTGAAGGACTTGTATCCTCCGAAGTAGCACAAGGTTTGTGCTTATGTGATAAAACATGTTTAAATGTATTAATACTTCCATAAAATGAATTGGTTCCTAAACGTTGCTTCACGCAGACAGTTAACTGATTATTAACCATGTTTAGAAACTGTTGGGGAATTTGTGCTGCTTTTTTCAGGAATCCCAGATGAATGTGTGTTCGTGTGTTTAGAGATGATTTTCTGCGTGTGAAGAACCTTTTTCTGTTTATTGTTGAGTCTCCGTAGCTTACGTTTAAGATGCTAATTAATACGTAGTATTGGCTAGTACCGTAATCCATTCTTTCTCCTCTACTCTGCCTAGCTCTTGGTTTACAGGATTGTTGTTGCCAAGATTCCAATAAACAAGAAAACCTTCAGTCAGTTGCCCTTCCTCTATGGGAGATGCTGTAACACATTATACACTCACCGGCCACTTTATTAGGTACACCTGTCCAACTGCTCGTTAACACTTAAAGGAATAGTACAC
>NW_015150847.1:307301-315738 GCF_000732505.1 Cyprinodon variegatus
GTTACTAGCATGGGGTACCTAATAAAGTGGCCGGTGAGTGTATATATACTAAATATAAAAACTTAAACATTTTTTTTTTTACATTTAACCCTTTATAGGGCAAGTTAGTGTTTTTGATCACTTGCATCCCCCCCCACAAATCTAGAAGCATGAGATCTTTATCCAACTATTCAATAAAGATGCTGCTACATGGCTGTACATGTTATTTTGGCATTTGATCAATTAGCTGAGCCCTACAATGATATATTACCTACTGGAATATAAGTTGGAAAAAGTAAACAAGTCAAGAAAAAAAAAGGTCAAAAGCTAATTGAAAAGTTAAAAAGTCAATAAGCCTAGTTAACGATTATATTTAGGTTTATAAGCTAAAAAATGTATCAGCATTAATGCCTCTAAGGTTATGTTGGACCAAAAGAAATGAGTGTTTTTCATGAATTTCTTCTAGAAGCACTTTTGTTATTTTTCTTAATATATTCGGGCAAGTTGGCGTTTCTTGTTATTAGATTGACATTCATTTTGCCACCAACATATCCAAATATATTAATGTTATAAAGATAATAAGGTCTTCTCCTGGATTCTAATAACACTATTGGCTTGAAATTTTGGATTTTCAAAGCATTTCACTGAGCGACCTATAAAGGGTTAATTTGAAAAAACACATCAAAAAATATGTATACCTTAATAATCACCTCCAAACCCTTCGTATGAACAGCTTTTCTGCCAATTTTCTGTGATATTTTGATGATTTATCTTTAATGATGAGCTCAGGATCTTCAGACCTCTTTGCCATAACCCTAATCTCCATGAATCCGACTCACCCTGAACTGTTTGTCGAGGCGCGTCCTCCCAGAAGGCCCTGGAGTCAGCAGCTCGTCCACGTAGCCGTGCAGGCGGGCGGCCTCCACCTCCGTCTCTCCGCACATGATGGCTTCCACCAAAGCATCATGGATGAAGATATACTGTTCCTGCAAACAAGGACCCCTATGAGCTACTTCTGAGATAAAACAACAAAAGCTGGTTTCCTCAAAGATCTATTTATTTTAATTCAATTATCTAAATGTGTCAATAATTTGATGCCAGGAAAAGACGCAACATTATTAGATCGGTCAGAGAGAAGAAAAGAGAAAGTTACTGGATTCTGACCAAACATTGATGTTTTATAGCATCATAGACATCAGTTAGTCAAACCTCCCAGTGCATCATCATTATTTTATATAAATATATAAAACATTGCTGCAATCTTAATGAAACAATGTAACTAAATAAGAAACATTATTCTTTCCTTATACTATTTTTTCTTTTTTTTTTTTTGCGGCCGCTGCATCAAATCTACCGGACGACTGAGTCCTTTCTGTGTGGGCGGCGTGGCGCTCTGACCTCAGTCTGAACCAGGTGGTTCCTCTGAGTGCGGATGTGCTTCAGGAAGCCCAGAACGTTCAGCGCTCCTTCGTCCTCCATCTGCCTCAGCATGCTGTCCAGGACGATGTAAGTTCCCGTCCTGCCGACCCCGGCGCTGCGGAGCAAAGCAAACAGTCAGCCGAGCTTCCAGCACCGATGATGAGGATAAAGGGGCTTCATAGGACCTGCAGTGCACCACCATAGGACCCGTTTCTTCTGAATTGGCTCTGGAGGACTTGCGAACAAAGCTGAGAAGAGGCAGAGACAACTCTGGGACCCCCATATCAGGCCACTGGGTGTACTGGTACTGTGTCACTGTTCGCTCGTTGTTCCAACCTTTCTTTGAGCTCTGCAGGACAAACACACATGAGGAAGTTATTAGCGGCGCAGACTGTCTGCAATACAGGAAGTTTAGGCCAAAAGGTACGAGTGAGTATTAGGGCCCCCTAGAGATTTTTTTTGTTTTAAATACCAGAATAAAGTCATAATATTACTTGAATAAAATCACAACATTACGAGAATAAAGTTGAAAAATTCTGAGAATTAAGACATCATAACAGGACCAATTTCAGAAAGAATGTTCCAATGACGGCCGACCAGCACCACCAAACAAGCAACCTGGGTCCATGTTGCAACTTTATACTCCAAATGTTGCGAATTCAATCTCCTAACGTTGCGACTTTATTCTTCTAACGTTGCGACTTTATTCCCCATAACGTTGCGACTTTATTTTCCTAACATTGCGACTTTATTCTCCTAACATTGTGACTTTATACACCTAATGTTGCAAATTTGATTTCCTAACGTTGCGACTTTATACTCCTAATGTTGCGAATTTGATCTCCTAATGTTGCGACTTTATTATCTTAACATTGCGACTTTATTTTCCTAACGTTGCGACTTTATACTCCTAATGTTGCGACTTTATTCTTCTAACATCGTGACTTTATTCCCCTAACGTTGTGACTTTATTCCCTAACGTTGTGACTTTATTCCCCTAACGTTGTGACTTTATTCTCCTAACGTTGCGACTTTATTCTCCTAACGTTGCGACTTTATTCTTCTAATGTTGCGACTTTATTCTCCCAACGTTGTGACTTTATTCCCCATAACGTTGCAACTTTATTTTCCTAAAATTGCAACTTTATTCTCCTAACATTGCGACTTTATACACCTAATGTTGCAAATTTGATTTCCTAACGTTGCGACTTTACACTCCTAATGTTGCGAATTTGATCTCCTAATGTTGCGACTTTATTATCCTAACATTGCGACTTTATTCTCCTAACATTGCGACTTTATACTCCTAATGTTGCGACTTTATCCTTCTAACATCGTGACTTTATTCCCCTAACGTTGTGACTTTATACTCCTAATGTTGCGACTTTANACTTTATTCCCCTAACGTTGTGACTTTATACTCCTAATGTTGCGACTTTATCCTTCTAACATCGTGACTTTATTCCCCTAACGTTGTGACTTTATTCTCCTAACGTTGCGACTTTATACTCCTGATGTTGCAAATTTGATCTCCTAACGTTGCGACTTTATTCTTCTAACGTCGTGACTTTATTCCCCTAACGTTGCGACTTTATTCTCGTATTTAACAACAAAAATATCTCGCCTGTCCCTAATACTTTGTCACACAAAGGTCCTAAATATAAAAGAATAAAATAAAGTAATCCATTAGAAAGGGTCAAATATGGATTTCTAGTTTTTAGATGTTTGTTAACTTCAGTAATTCTGCTGCTCACACACACATAAAAAATATATATTGTTCCTGATGTTTAAAGTTACTGTAGTTTTTTTTCTGGATTCTCCTGCTTCTGAGTGGAAGAATTGCTACAAAGCCGTCTTGTAAACGCGCCTCAGTTTCCTCCGATGGAAAACGTTTTAGGTGATAAAGAACTTTGTTTAAACCTCAGAGGAGTCGGAAAGTTCTCCCTGCAGCTGACCTTTTTAATGAGGGTGTTCCTCACGCTGAAGGTCCTCTGTGTGTAGTAAGCCAGGACTTTGGTGCTCTTTACTGCCACTAGAAAGCGCCCGTACTCCTCCTCCGCTTCTTCTGGCCAGTACTGGTCACACTTCCTCTGAGGAACAGACGCAGCAGAGCAGCATCATCATACAGAAGGGATAAAAACTCGGCTGTTTTTATTTTTCATGTGTTTCAGATCTGATTCTCTTTTTTTTGGTAGAAAACCGTATTTCCTGCCGTAGAAGCAGACTGGATGACTCACCCGTCCATTTTCCACCAGGTTGGTGATCATGACAATGACGTGGACATTCTGCTCCCAGATCATCCTCCAGAAGTCCTCAGTGCTGGACCTGAGAGGGCCCTGAGCAGCAATGTATGACCGCGGCCTCTTATATCCCTGAGGAAGGAAAAACTAACTATAATCTACGTCACATCCTGAACCAGCAGCTGATTCTCAGTCTTTTAACTCTAATGGTTACATGAATCAAATATTTGCTCCTGTCTGTAAAATAAATGTACAAGGTCAAATAAAACTATTTCTAAGACGAACTTCCCTTAAGGATTTTTTCATAAAGCTAACTTGTAATTTTTTGTCAGTGTGACCAAGATGCAGCAAAACAATATTTGGAGCAACGTGTTTCCTCCTCCTTTATCTCACGGTTACACCCGCTGCCAAACTCCAGCCTGCGCTGATGGGACTATTGGTGCGTTCGATTTCAACAGCTGCATCCTCCAAGGACCTGGTCTACCTGGACTGAAGCCTTCAAAGTCCATAAAAATAAGGAGGCCGGAAGAGTTTGGTTATGGATTCAAACAGGTCCAGCCTTCTCCGACTTTCAACCCTGTACAGTCTGTCGCCTAGCAACTGTTAGAGTTGACACTCAAAGCAGGCAAAGAATGGATGCTGAACTTCTCTCTGCTGTTGTGGCTGCTAATGACATTCCTAAGGAGCTTCAGCTGCAGTACCGTCGTCTCAGATATCAGATTTATTGTCCCCACACTGCAGAGATATTGGAATCTGAGCCTAAACATCAGACACAGATAAAACCTTTCAATAAATCAAACATTACCGCCACATATCTGACTCAATAACCAGCAAAACAACTATTTTCATTCATTTCAGATGGAACTATTCACATCCTTGGATTATATTAAACTAAACTTCCAATATTCATCACTGTTCGGGGCCATTTCCTTTTTACCTCTGAGCACGGAGCAGCTGGCTTGCTCAAACTCACAAAGAATCATGGGATACCCAAGACTATGGAGGATGCAGCGGACCCGTCCTTCAAAAAAGGCAAAAACAAGGCAGCATTTATCGGCCGCATAACAAGGAGTCTTCCAATCCGAACAGACCTCGGTGCCACGCTATGAAGTCATCAGCCAACGAATCTTTGGAGGAAGCAGCCGCCGGATTCAAACTCAGCAATTATTCAACAGTTGAACGGTTCAATGGCTCTACCCACTATGTGGTTTGGGACGGCCCTTAATGTGGGGGAGCCTCCATGGGAATGAAGGATTCATGTTTAGGGGCCTGTTTGGGAGTGGGCCCCTTTGTGTCACAGGAAGTGAGTCCAGTGAGTTTAAAAGCTGGAGCTTCCTAAAAAACCAGGCTGGTGAACCTGAACTGAACTGGACAAAGAAAAACGAACTTTGTTCCAAAGCAAACAGTCCAGGAGTGACGGAGAATAATAACCTACCTGGGGGGACAGGTGCCTGAGAGACCAGCTGACCTGATCAATAATTACCTGTTTTTGGAGGAAAAACAGAGAGAGGCTCCAAAAAGCAGCAAATCAGAATAGATAAAGGAAATTTGAAAGAATTTCCTAGATTGAAAGGATAATAATCTATTTCTATTCATTTTTAAATGTGGATCCTCCCTGGAATAAAAGGAGCTGGACTGAGTTTCATTAGTGGCCTAACAGCAGTCCTTTTACTTTCTGTACTTTTTGATGCCGGGTTGGACCCCTTTTTCTGCAACTCCAAACCTGTTGTTTCCACATGAGAGCAGCTCAACTTCACCTACAACACAGACAGCTGCCATCTCCAGAAGGTCTCTGATGACTCGGCCATTGAAGGCTGTGTTTCTCAGGAGAAGGAGCTGGAGTATCAATCGGTCATCATGAACTTTGTGGACTGGTGTGAGAAGAGCCACCTGTGTCTGAACACCACTAAGACCGAGGAGATGGACTTCAGGAGAAGACCCCACCTCACTCCCCCATAAACATCCAGGGCAGGACATAGAAACAGTTTCAAATCTCTGGGTGTTCACGTCAATAATAAACTGGACTGGACTCATAACAGCGACGCCCTGTATAAGAAGGGCCAGAGCCGCCTCCCTCTACCTCCTGAGGAGGCTGAGGTCCTTCGCAGTGATCAGGCTCCTGCTTCAAACCTTCTCTGACTCTGTGGGGGCATCAGCCCTCCTCTACCCTGGCAACACAGAGCGGGACAGAAAGAGACAGAACAAACTGGTGAGAAAATATGTTTCTGTCCCAGGCTGCACTCTGAGAGGAGGGTGCTGTCCAAGCTTCCATCCATCATGGACACCACCTTCCACCCTCTGCAGCAGACTGGAGAGGAGCTGAGCAGCTCCTTTAGTCAAAGACTTTTACAGCCTGGTTGGAAAAAGCAGCGCTACCGCAGGTCATTCATCCCTGCTGCAACCAGACTCTACAATGAGACGCTACAACCACAATAACTGCTGCAATGGAGAATTTGCAATTACTATTTTACATCCCATGCACCTTTTCTCCTTCTTCTTCTCTTTTTGACTATTTTAGCCGATGTAACGTGTAAATTTCTCCTCTGTGAGATCAATAAAGTCAATCAATCAATAAACAATTGTAACACAGTCAAAGGTTAGCGTTAAAACTTTTCATCAAAATGGTTCATATTACATCCACAGAGCACCAAGAGAAACATAGATATTTACTTCTAGTTACAATACCAGCTAACCAAAGCTTAGCACTAGCATTGGCAGGCCTGGCTAGCAGTATGAAACGAGAGTATGCCACCTACTGGCCAGGAGGAGTTAATGCAGCAATTGCTTTAAACTTTTACATTAACATGTGGTTTCAACGTTCTGCATTAACCAAAGAAAAAATTAAAAAACATAAACTCTGACTGACAAAAGCAGTGTTATTTTTCTGCAGTAGCTTGACTGAAATAAACAGAATGAAGGTGAAGTGTGATGTTTTCAGACTGTTTCTCCTACGTCTACATAGTTGGCGTTGATGTAATCCGAGGATTTCCCGTCTTTGTTGACTTGTGGGGAGAGTTGGACTCGGCTGTGGTCGTCTGAACGTCAAAGAAGAAAAAACAGGAATATAAAAATCATTTTTATCTGCAGGTTTTAGTCCTGTCATTTTAAATGAGCTGTACTCACAAGCCAAGATGTTGTTGTATCTGTTCTTAGTCCTGTTATCCGGATGGTTGGAGCCGTCTGTGGTCATCCACATGTTGACGGTGCATGCCTGCACCTCCTACCAAAAAAGAAGGCGCTTTTTCACCACTGCTTCTGTTTTCTCAGACATATTTCATTGTTTTTGGTAGTTTTCATTAACTCCAAACAAACATATTGCTGTGAACAAGTGACATAAGGGGACGTTATTCTGGTCTGATGTGTTTTTACAGTTTTATCACCTCCTAAATATCTCCCTCTGATTTTATCAGGAATATTTTCTGTTCATTAGATCATCAGCAGGGCGACTGTTTCTGGACTTTACTGAGGATTTCAAACTCTGAGGTTTGCAAATATTAAAGTTGATAGGGTCAAACAGCTACACTGAGGTCTAAACAGCATGTTTGCTTCAAGGGCAGAGAAATTAAAAGGATTTTGGAGCTTAATGTGTGAATCAAACCCAGAATAGAAGCTAATGACCTTATAGCTGAAGGTCCTGCTTCTTCCTCCACTCAGGGAGGAACAAGCTGTTATAACAAAATAAAACAAATAAAATAAGAGAAAACCAAAATTGGGCTGTTTGGCCTTGGAGGCAGTCGTTAGAATCAGAGAAAAAAGGGGGGAAGTTTCCAAGCCTGGAAAAAAGCATGGTGGCATCATCCTGCTATGGGGATGTTATGGTGAAAATCTAGTGCAAATTCCAACAAAGATGACACCATAAAAAAGGATTTATTTGAGTTTGAAGAGGAGCCGGTTGATGGGAAAAGCCTCCAGCTGTCGATGACCCCATGGGTACAATTTAAACATCCCTTCTATCAAAGACAGAGGAGATGGATATAAACCTCTGGAAAGCTAAAAAATAAGTTTTAGAAACATAAGTTTTTGCAACTTTAGGAAGGCGGAGCGAAAGTGGCAGTAAGACCGTCTGGAGGTCTCGTACCAGATTCTTAAAGAGAGCTGTAAAAAGTACCAGAGGGTGGTTAGGGTTGAGAGAAACAAGTATTTTTCTGATCTAATCTTAAATAATCTGAGCAAGCCTCTGATTCTTTTTAAAACGATTGACTCTGTTTTTAATCCTATTCCGTCCACTTCACTGGAAATGACGGACAAAACTTGTAGTAAATCCCTTTAATTTTTTATCAAAAAGATGGATACTATCAGGGCGGATATATCAGCTTGTATTATGAGTCCCTCCGTAGTAAATTGCTGCTCATCTGTCTTTACGCCGTTTCAGCCTGTCTCTCCAGCTGTGTATATACACACATATATATATATATATATACACACATATATATGTATATATACATGTATATAAATATATATACATATATATGTATATATACATATGTATACATATATACTGCATAAAGAATATGGCATCATGCATATTATGCAAATAGAAAAACATTGAAATATTTTTATTTAAACATGTACTTGTAATTCAGTCTTTATGTAAACAATTACCACAGCAATGTCATAAATCCATGTATATTACATGTACATCATCAATTTAACACTTTTGGTACATCTGTATTATTCTGCTCCATTAATACATTAATTTTATTGTGATGATTTGTATAATATGTTATATTGAACCCCAGTCGGCCTCGGCAGATGGCCGCTCACACTGAGCCTGGTTCTGCTGGAGGTTTCTTCCTGTT
>NW_015150847.1:316951-324188 GCF_000732505.1 Cyprinodon variegatus
AAGGAAGATGTAAATCAGGTCTCTCATCGCCAGAAGTCTAAGAAGTGTCTGAACGCCGCCGCAGCTGACCACCAGTCTATACTCAGACCATCAAACCAGTCTGGTACTCTGTCAATTACCATGGAAACCGTCCCACACCATTTATTGCTGCGTTTTTCTTTTCTTTAGACGTAGATCTCGTTATGTTTTCATAGATGAACATTCTCTATCTGTTCTGGTTCTAGATGCTGCACAGATTCACTAAGTAGAGCTTTGCTTTATAGAATGCACTGCTATTTTGTTCAATAACGTTTCATAATCTGTTCCAGTCAAATGTGGGAAATATTTTTAATGTGTGTATAAGACAGAAGTGAATAAATCTGCTCAGATCTGCTCATCCTGCCTAGTTGGAGCCTCTCTATATGCAGTCAGTGGGACATGGAAAAACATCGGATCGGAGATTAAATGTCGTACCAATTGCTGTTTTCAGGCCTTTTGGGTCAATGTTGTTTTTGGTGGCAGTTTGAGAGCAAAACTGAAGCCTGAATTCACTTTTATGAATCAGGTGTTGTCCTGTTCACAAGAATGAAGTGAGGCTCTCCATGTGCATGACTGCATCAGTAAACATGTGATCATTTTCACGGCATTTGTAGCTTCCTTTAAATTCACATCAGTCATCAGAAATGCATTTCAGTTCGTGCCTCTGATTTATAGATAATTTATAATAAGATGACTGACATTCATCAAGTAACGTTGCAGCCACGCAGCATGGTTTTATGATGACATCACAACAATCACAGCATAACAGTCAACATGAAGGGATTCGGAGGAAGAGAAAACGTTTCCGTTGTTTTACCTGAAACTCTGCCTGGAAGCCCTGAGTGCTGTGAAGTTCAGCCACGTGTTGAACAAACTCCTTCACTGGAAAAGCTCTGGCTCCATCTGAACAGTTCAGGGAGTAAAAGAAAAGGTGGCATTCAACATCCGTTTGAGATAATAAACATTTTAAAAGCAATGCATTTAAGACTAAATGTTTTTATTGTTATTCTAAATTGGAAAAGAATCCCTCAGTCAAATAAAAGGCTGTTTGAGAAACTTCAAAACGAAGATGACAGGATGGACAGGAGACAGGCGGTGAGAGGACTCTTCAGGGTTTGGACGGCCTTTGGGGAATATTACAGCAGTTCTTCCGGCAGGCTTCTCTAATGTGGTTAGATAATGTAGGAATATATACAAACATGGGCAAACCTGCTGATACCCTTCAATGAAAGAAAAACACATAATGGTAACAGAACCAGTGGCGGCTGGTGGAGTTTTCTCCGGGCGTTGGGGGTTGGTGGATAAATACAAAACAGACGTAAATCGAAAAAACCAATTAAATGTTTACTAAGTTATCACACCACTATATTTATATGAATGCCAAAAACATAAAATATTATAAAATCACTTTATAAAAACAAACATACTTTCATGTGCAGGTTTCCTTTTTCTACATAACTCTTGTCCTTCTGAGGCTGTGAAGGTAAATCTGTGTTTTTCATGGTCCAACATTGTATCACAAACCTAAAAAAATGATGAACCGGTTTAATAATGGAGAAGCTATTAGTCAGCTTTATGTTTTTTTAATATATAAAAACTATTTATTTTCTCAGAATTTATTTTTATTCTTTTATTTAAGAGCAAATATGCAAATGAACAACCATCTAGAAAAAGTAGACTTTATTATTCTTCTTTATGCTTTTTTGCCTTTTCTAAAAAGTGCTTTAAATCAGTCCTAGCTGTCTTTATCCAGGCTGGCTCAGATCCTCTCCCAGGAGGCTGTGTTATGCTGTGGGCTGCTTTGCTTCATCTGAATCTCTGCAGGCTCCAATGAAATCTCCAGACTATCAGGGACGGTAGAGAGAAATGTTTTGAAGTGTCAGAAAGCTTGGTCTCAGCAGCAGCTCATGGGTCTGCAACAGGATCAGGATCCAAAACACAGAAACAACAGAGAACAGCTGAGAGGGAATCATTGGGCTGAAGGGGCCCCTAGGGGCCCTGACCTCCATCCTAATAAGCACCTATGGAAGGAGCTGAAACAGGAAAGGCAGCCTGAAACTCCTGCATGAGGAGTGGAGCAGAATAGCTGCTGGGAGGAGCAGAGGGCTGATTGACAGGAACAGGAACCAATCATAGCAGAGATCGACTCTGAAGGTTGAAGATGCATCATTTTAATCCAGACCCTTTTCATGAGTTTATTTTCCAAAACATTTTGTTTTTGATAAACAGTGGATTATTTCCTGCTATCATCGCAACCCCTGCCCCTTTACAGGGGAACAGAACACCTCCCCCGTTTCTGTCACATGGGAGAGGAGGTTTAAAGGAGGACCCAAATGCAGACTGAAGCTGCAGTGGTTTCTGGAAGGTTTATTATCTAAAACGTTCAACAGTAGAAAAAAATCCAAAAACAGGAATCCTCAAAAATTCAAAACTACAGAATTCCAGAAATACTCACAACAAGGTGGCAAAGAAATGACAACAAACCAGCAAAGGGTGACTGACCAGGACGAGAATATGGGAGACAGAAACAAAGACCAGAATAATTAGCAGATTGGGAGCAGGTGTGGACAGAGGAGGCAAGAAGGGAGCTAGGAAAAATGAGACTGACACGAGAGGGCAAACAAGAAATATCTAAGAACTTAAATACAATCAAAAATAACTAGAACAGAAAAATGGAAATAAGACAAAACTTGAAGAGAACCAAAACTTTGACAGTTTCAGCCAGGCCAACAATTCCCCCTAACGACCCCTTTTATAGAGACATAGACAGGTATGGGACATTCATAAGGGGTGGACCCGTTGGTCCGTTTCAATTTGCATGTTTTTAAAAAAAAACAAGGATTTGTTGGGCTGCTGTATAAAACCTGGAACTCAACACTATTTCTGACATTTTAATTTGAAAAAGCTTCCTGGATGGAAGCGGAAAACGTCTTCAAACTTGGAAACAAAGTCCAGTGGATTGATTTTTTTTTTTTTTTTTTACTTTTTTGGAATTCTGCGTTAAATATCTGACTTTTATTTTTAGATTTTTGAATAATAAAATTTTGTCCAATTCAGTTTATCTGTGGAAATTATGGATTTTTGTTTCATTTTAGTACCAAAAATATTGCCCACATGTCCAAATACATATAGCTATATCTATATCAAAGCAGTTATATTCACAATATGGTATTTTTTGAAAAAAGAAACCTGATTTTTCAATTTAAGTTTTTTGTCTACAGGATAAAATTGACTTTATTGTTTAATTTACCAGACGGTAGTGCAGCAGTTGACTGTGTGATGTCTCGCTGTGATGACATGCTGGTAATGTAAAAGTGAGCCGTCTGGAAGCACATTCTGTAGAAAGAAAAAGAAACAGAATCAACGTTTTATTTTTTTGCTTTATGCCATAAAACGCAGAGACAGATTTTTCTACACCATCAGTGGAAAACAGGTTTGTAATCAAGTTGAAAACAGAAAAATAACAGCACCAAAGGAACATAAGTACAGTGAATCCAAGAGGGATAAGATGCTTTTGTCTTCATGTGATTCGGTGTAAGCCCAGATTTTGGCGTAACATAGTAATCTTCACATAAACACGGGAAAAAAGATGTTCTGCTAATCCTCAACATGTTTTTAAACGGATGATGCTTCCTGTAATGAACATGCAGGATCTCAGCTAGAAATGGACATCGCATGGAAAAGATGAGTGAGCCCAGAGATTAAAGGACGAATGCTTAGAAGAAACCATAATAATCAAAGAAGGAGGCCCTCAGATTCCCATGACGATCAACAATAGAGGGTGTTTACACGGTCAAGAAGCCGTCAAAGCTTTCAGCAAGTTCATCTTCTGCTAAACATCTAAAATTGATCCGTCTCTGTTTGCTTGTTCTTTCTTTGCTCTCTGTTCTCTTCCATCATCAAACAACAAAGGAAGACAAGCAGAAAAAAACTGTTCAATCTTCCCACAGATAGTGTCTGATAATAAAACAGAAATAAAAATGTTTTCATCTTTGCTGGTGAAGGTTATTAGTCATCCAGGTCATAGTTATTCCAAAAAAATAAAATTAAAAACAATCCACTGGACTTTGTCTCAAAGTTTGAAGATGTTTCTCTTCCATCCAGGAAGCTTTTTCAATTCAAAATGTCAGAAATAGAGTTGAGTTCCAGGATTTATACAGCAGCCCAACAAAGCCTGGTTTTAGTTTAGAAAACATGCAGATAGAAATGGACGAACGGGACCACCCCTTCATCGCAGCCCCAGCCCCTATACAGGAGAGTGGAGGACCTCGCCTATTCAGCCAGGCCAACTATTCCTTTTAATGACCCCCCTTTCAGAGACATAGACAAGTATGGGGCATTGCAGGCTAACAAAGAAGCAAAAACGACCCCCATTCCAAAGGGGTGGACCCGTTCATCCATTTCTATTTGCATGTTTTCTAAACAAAAACCAGGCTTTGTTGGGCTACTGTATAAATCCTGGAACTCAGCGCTATTTCTGACATTTTGAATTGAAAAAGCTTCCTGGATGAAAGAGAAACGTCTTCAAACTGGGAAACAAAGTCCAGTGGATTGTTTTTAATTTTCTTTTTTTTTAAGTTTTGATCTTTGTTAAAAACTGTGTATTTCCTTCTCTTAAGAATCTGCTGAACAGCTTTTCAGGATAAATTACCCGGAGAAGCAGTTCAGCCTTTAGCGGATTTATTGCAGGACTGCCCAGAGTTGGACCTCGAGGGCTACCGTCCTGCAGGTTTTAGAGCTGAAGCTTAAGAAGCTGAGCTGAAGAAGGAAAACAACTAAAACCAGCAGGACAGCTGCCCTCCAGGGCCGCCTGGTTTAGACCAACATGTTTATAAAAAGTCTGACAGCTTTGACTCAGAGTTAAACATTTACATGATTGACAGTAGTTATTGTGAGACAAAGCCTCATTGATACTGTTTGGCCAAATTGCTTCAACAATCTCCACAGTTCATGATGCTTCATGTGAACATGTCACCACCTACTGGTGGAGTGCAGAACTACAGTTGGTAATATAATCTGGGATTTTTTGCAATTGTTTTTCTTTTCTTTTTTTTTCCCCATTTAAGTTTCTTTGAAATTGTTAATGATTGGTGTGTAATAAAATATTTTATAAGTTTTGTTTGTGTAAAATGTCTTAGAAGAGAACAATCATTTAAGGTTCATTGTTTTTCTGCCATTTTAGTGAAATAAGCTCAAGCAGACAGGGAAAGTGTTTGTGCAAATTGGGCAATGATGAGCAAAATGAAAGGTTTTAGTCATTTTATTCAAATATAGTTTTTCCACTGGTTTTTGGTTTTAATTGGGTTGGAAGTTATGTGTTCAACCAATCTTTTGGCTAAACCAACCAATGGGATTTGGCAGTCTTTTTACCCAATTTGTAAAACAACCACATGCTTTGTTTTAACATATGTGCTTAGGTTTAAAGTAAGATCCTTTTATTTCCCCTTTACCCTTTAGTTAAACCTCAGCTGATGTAATTAGGGACATCCCCTTTTCTTCAATAAATGGCGAGCAGAAAGCTGAAGACTGCAGAGTGGGTTGGAAATTTGTAAACTCTGCAGTCTCCTTCCTACTCTCCTCGCGAGTAACTAAATTAATTGTCTCTGTGCTTTCTTTCTTTCCCTGTATGTATGTATGATGTTTTAGGTGATTAGACCTGACAACATTGCAGGTTCTAGTCCAAAAAACAGATGTTTAGGCAGACGTCCGATGAGGGTAAGGTAAGTCTGGGAAATCCAGGGAGAAAGAACAGGATCAGAGAGATGGTAATCAGGTATGAAATGCTAGAAGCCTACATACTCAAGGCTTTTATTAATCAAACACGAACATTCTGCAAGGCAACCAGATCTACAGGTCAATGGAATGGACTTAAATGTGCTGCAAGTTCAGAGGGGCATCAGATGTTCTAAATTGCACGTTGATCTTGGAGCTGATTGGCTGGCTTAATTAATCATTTCATTCACCTGTCTAACTCCTGCCCTGTTCTGCCTCTCAACCACTGAGTCTGCCTGTTCCCGTCTGAACAGTTTACCCGAATTGTCTTTGGACCCCAGGATCTCTGAGCCTGCCTGTTCCTGTTCTGATCTCTTTGCTTGACCTGGCTTCGACTCCTGAACCTCTGAGCCTGCCTGTTCCTGGTCTGATCTGTTTGTCTGACCTGTCTTCAGACTCCTGTAGGATCTCCAGGGCTTCAGCACCTGGGACACTCTGGGCGGCGGGCACCGCATCTTCTTGTCAGCCCATCGGCCGGATCCCACCTCAGAACTTTTAAACCAGATTATTGACTCACGTGTTCATAATCTTCCTCTGTCGTATTACCGTGGTCACTAACCTGTGTTTCCTTTTATGTAGTTTCCTGTGATAGACACCCTAGCTACTCACATCCTCAGTGTTTTAAATAGATGCTTTTGCATTATCCAAAATGTCTGTCTGGCCCTGAATACCGGGTCCTCTGTTCTGAGTCTTGATAATCAATGCAGGAAGAAACTGCAAACTGCAATTTCTCAGTCCTCCATTTTGTTGTGCTCCATTTTGTTGCCCGTAGAAACCATTCTAACTGACGCAGTTATTACCACCTGATCTACATACGGCAGCGCAGCAAGACAGATGGTCCCCCCTCTGTCTGAAATGCAACGATTTCTAATGGATGACGGAGCAAAAGACGCTAATTAGTAAAAACCTGATGAGTGAGACAGGAAGTTGAATTTCTGAACAGACCGAATATAAATGCACTAAGAGCAAAGACAGAGCAGCCAACCTGAGAGGTCATGCAGTTTCAGAAAAGTTCCTTTCATTAAATCCCAGAGACAGTTATAGAGTGGGTGGACTTTTGAGCTAAAGGACTGCAGGAAAGGATTTAGACCAGAAAAATCATTAACCAGTAAAGGTCCAGAGACATTTTTAATTATAATCTTTTACTTTAAACAGAATTTAACACTGAAATAAAATTAGGTGTTTATGCATCCATGTTATACATTGACTTTTTAAATAAAAAATAAAAAAAAGGAAAATGTTTCCATTTTAAAATCTAAAGTGTTTTATAAAGTAGAGAACAACAGTCATTCAGTTTGGTTTATAGACAATTTCCTGATTCCCATATTTTATCAACCACCTGAACTGAGTGTTTTTCTTTTTTCTGTCTTAAAGGAATAGTACACCCAAAACATGATTAGCCTTCATTTTCTACTCACCCCCATGCTGAACAACACTCTGGAGTACT
>NW_015150847.1:325181-350495 GCF_000732505.1 Cyprinodon variegatus
CGGCTTGCCACAGGTTTGCCTGCTGTGTCTAAAAGTAGCAGCAGCAGCAACCCAGACTGACAGCAGCTCATTGGCTAGTCTGGATCACGTGCAGCCTGGAGCCGGACGCTCCAGAGGGCTTTACCGTATTAACAGGAGAAGCAGAGCAAGTGAAATTAGACACTGCCGTCAGACAACATGCAGTAATTTAAGTAAGTTTTAAATCAGGTTGGGTCCAAATTCGGACCTACCTGCTAAGTTAGATAGTAGCCGGCTGTGAATCACGAGGAGCCGTTTCACCACCCGATCTGTAACATCCAGACATTCATCCAGGTCACCAAAAATAATGTAGTTATGGTACAAAAGGTACTTATTTCTATCCTTAAATCACTAAAGAATGCTAATACAAATCTTTAACACGTTTTTATTTTGACATTTCCTCCATTGCTTTTCCGACATAATAATAATGATAAAAATATTTGAATTTTATTGATCTCCTCATGGAGAAATTAACCTCTGCATTTAACCCATCCCCTTGGGGAGCAGTGGGCTGCCATTGTGCAGCACCCAGGGAGCAGTGTGGGGTTAAGGGTCTTGCTCAGGGACCCAGAGTGGCAGTCTGTGGGAGTGGGGCTCAAACTCAGGATATCAGGATTCCAAGCTCTACGCCCTAATTACTAGGCCGTCCTGAGAAGCATGGGACATGCTCAGAGCAGTTAGCCAAAATATGATTAAACAATGTTTATCTGCATTTTGGCACTATATACCATAACATTAATGTGAAAGTAAAAACATAAACTCAAAAAGACTAGATTTATGTTTAAATCCAAAGCTGATAGAGTTATTCACTGGAAGTAGCATAGGATCCCATTCCCAGTACAGATCAGGAACAGAGTGATTAAACAGAAAGGATTTAAATACATTTAATTTCTCAAGAAATACATTATTAACCTTTAACACATTATAGTTTAGTACGCTTAATATTTTCAAGGAGAGAAATATGTAATTTAGGTCTTTTTAACAAATCAAAATGGAGGACGACCAGGATGTATATCTGGATGAGCTGATGGGACGGATCGGGTAGTGTTAGCATGCTAGCTCCATCACTGGAAGCTTTATTTAAGTGTTTTTACCTGTTTCTAGATTGTTTTTCCAGTGTGGGTCCCAGTTTTGTTAAAATGTTCACCAAATAAAAGTATTTACAATGTTGAATTCTTTATAAGGAGGTATTTACTTAATTAAGAGCTAAATGGGAATTTGTTTACTTTTTTTGGACAATACTGTAAATTTTAATTCAGATGGTAAGAAGTTGGCAAATCTTTATTGTGATGTTTTAGTTTTAGCTTGTTTTTTAGTTCATTGTTGCTTTTTAACATTAACAATACAGTTAATGTCACAAAAACTCAGCCCCTTGTTTTCTTAAAGGAGCAATAAGGAAGTCACATGCAGCAGGATTAGTGCAGGTCTGGCTTCTCGCCGTCGCCCACAGAGACACAAACATGACTCCCTGGACCCGCCGTAATCAGGCGGATGTCATTTTCTCTCCAGCATGCCTCTCTAGACATATCAGCTGAGTGGATGCTCAAATTGCTGCAGCTAAGAAACATCCCTCACCAAGGATTAATCCCCCTGCTCCTCAGATTATTACCGGCTTAGCACTGCTCAATCCTTGATATACAACAACAAGCAGAGGGAAAAACAAGAACAACAAGCTGAGCCTCTGATGCGGCACTGAAAAAAATAACTTCCAAATGTACAGTCAGAGAAGGAAGTGGCGGAAAAGGGTTAAAGTCAGCCTAATCACATTTCTGTGATTTTACAATCAGTAAAAAAACAAACTTCTCTAAATTCATCTTTTGAATATCTGAATAATTATAAAAGATATTCTTTAATCAGTATTCATGTTTATTCCTCCAGTATAAATCCTACTTATTAAAAACACTTTTATAGAAGTTAGAGGATCAACTTCAGCTTTTTACTCCAGTAAAAGTATAAAAGTACCATTTTAAAAACTACTTAAAGTATAAAAGTCATAGTAAAGCAGGAAAAACTGTTAAGGACATTGACTTTACTGCTCTACCCTTAAAGGAGCATTTTTCTACCATTCTGGATGATAACTTCCTTAGATTTAATTTTCTTAGTTTTATAACTAATAGTAACAGTGTCACATTTAACTTTGCTTCATCTTGATAAAGGATTTATTTTGGTTGGTAGTGAGCAACAAGTTGGGGCAGCACCGAGTCCAACCACAAAGAAATTAAGTGTCTGGATGAAACTAAATATTTTGATGGTTTTTATTTGTTTTAAATACCAACAGGCCAGAATGAAAATTTACTTAAATGAAACAAAACTAATGAGGTTATTTTTAAAATTTAAGGAATAGAAGGAAAAAGTTTTCTAAATAAAGAATTACTCTAGTAAAGCATAGATAGCCGAGATTTCTACTGAAGCAATGAAGTATTTATACTTTGTTCATTAACACCTTTATTAATCCAAATAGAAAAAAGTGAGTGATGGTAACGTGTCTCCAGGTTCTACTGAAAAGGTAAAAGTCTGCAGACAAGCCGTCTGCTGCAGAGCGTCTCCAGCAATAAAAGCTCCGAGCGCAATGCAGGAGAAACGGTGAAGCCAGGATGGGAGAGAATTCCAGAGAAACAGGAGATCTTGGATTTATTTTGGAGTTTTGTTGTTTTTCTACTTTCTTTTATGCCTCTCTTTAATAAAAACACCCTCCAATAAGGTGTTTATAAAACAGACATTTGATGTAAAGAATCAGCGGAGAACAACAACTCCATTAGGAGGGAAGGATCTTTATTAAAACACACAACTAAAGAACTTCTTTACCAATGTGAAGGGAAGAAAAATGTAATCCATGCATTTCCTGGCCTTTGCTAATTAGCTCCAAAATAAATAAATGTAATTAGCACCAGGAACAGTAGTGCACTGCAAAAACCATCTAGAAATAAGTAATAATTCCTTAAATCAAGTATATTTATACTTCATTTTAGTAGGTAAATAAGATTAAGTGCCAATTAAATAAGTATTTTTACTCTTAAAATAAGTTAATTAGATGCTACGTGCCTGTAATAAGACAATGCAATTACCTTTTCTCATTTTAAATGTTAATTCGTGTTCCATTGGCATAGTGTTTTATTTACCTCCTCAATTCAAGACAAAATGCACTTATTTTAAAAACAAAATGACTTCAGTTCATTTTTTGCAGTGTGAGAAGTTCAGCATCCTTTCTTTGCATGCTTTGTGTGCCAACCGTAATGGTTGCTAGGCAACAGAGGGAATGGGCAGTGAAAGCTGGAGCAGGCTGGACCTGTTTGAAGCCATGGCTAAACTATTCTGTCTTCCTTATTTTCAAGGACTTCAAGGACCCAGTTCAGGTAGACCGGGTCCGAGTCCAGGTAGACCGGGTTTTTAGAGGACTATGACTTCGAACACACCTGGTGGTGAAGAGGTGTCTACAGTTTGCAGAGGAGGACGGACCTAAGTCGTTATCAGAACAAAGATCCAGACTGCATCAACACAGAAATATGAAAACATTTCCATCTGGTTTCAGAAATCAATCCCCCAATATTGGAACACCTTTCATCGTCTCCGTGGCAACGGAGTCTGTATCACATCAGAGCAAAACGAATAAAACTCTCAAGATAAAAACACTTCCTTTATCCAACAGTTTAAGATTGTCATCCTCATTCAACATGAAATTTAAACCTTGAATTTTAAAATCCTTTTTTTCTATTGAGAGTGACAACAAAGGTTTTACAGTAAACTGCTGAAATGTTTCCCAGTCTGATCAATCATTCTCCAGATTGATTTTAGTCATTAGATAGAAAATACACTTTATTCATCACTTCATTAAGAAATTCAACATCAAGCTTTTAATCTTTTTGCTTTGCTTCAAGCATAAATGCCTGTTTTATTCATCAGTGAAAAGATGATTTATTCCAGTAACTCTAAGAGAAACATATAGATTAATTTCTGATGTTTTCATGTCTTTAAATCTGTTAATTAGGACTGAAAAAAACATGACATTCAAGAGTAAAACACTGCAGCCAAACAAAGCGCATGTTTAATAGAGAAATAGGAGCTTCATGAAAGTATACTTCAAACCATTAAAAGCCTGTTTGAAAAAAAGTGCTTTAAGCTGATAAAGGAGCCTCACTGTGCGTCATATTCCACTGGGTATGATGCATTACGTGTCATTGGGTAAATATTACATTTAATTAGTTGTTTTAATTGATATTATGTAACATTAGGCTGTGTTTGTTTTTTATTTTAAAAGATTGTGAGTTATGAAATGATGAAAATGAAAGATAATCATTAAATGTTTGTGTCATTTGTTTAGACGTGAGGATAAAAAGTTTGAAACTTTATGCTGCAGCGATGCAGAGTTAAAGCTGCTCTAAATGAAGAAATTCAGTCATGACAGAATAATTATTAATAAACACTCCACCTGAAAATGAGCTTCCTCCTCAAAGATGCAAACCTTTTATTGAAATGATCAAATATTTCTATATTTATGCATCTTTTTGGGGTTTTGCTCTTTTGTCATTTTGGTGTAAATTCATATTTCTTGTTTTAACATAAAACCTTGATCAGTTTGAGTTAATTAAATGGATTTTTTAGCTTTGCATTTATCCTATTTAAGATGCTGTGTATCCTATTTAAGATTGGACTGTTTTCAGCATAAACCTAGATTTACCATCCAGATCAGCCACAGTCACAGAAAACCTTTGCTGCCCTCTTGTGGTCGGCGTGAAACAGAAACAAGGGCAGAAATTGTTTACCTTAAAGGAATTAATGAAATTTGTTATTTTTTCCTTATAAACAAAAACATGATGGATCACAGTTCCAAAAAAGTTAATAAAAAAAAACAATCCACTGGACTCGGGTTCAAACTCAAAGCTATTTCTGACATTTTAAATTAAAAAAGCTTCCTGGATGGGAAGACACATGTCTTCAAACATGAAAACCAAGTCCAGTGGATTGTTTTTTTTAACTTTTTTGGAATGACGATGACCTGGATGACTGAGAATCTTCACCAGCATGGTTGATCTCAGGTTAAGTGGCTGGAACAGGGCGGGTTATTCCAGGCAGGATTATGAGGAGGGAAGAAACTAAAGAGGGAATATAGAAAAGAAGTTTATGAAATAACTTAACGTGTAATGGAGACATTTCCTCACATAAGCCGTAAGCCATGAGGGTCTTAGGAGCCGCTTCAGCATGAAACTACATATGTGAATGAAATCCAGTTCAGCTCCCAAACTATAAATTGAAAATATAATTGTTTGTATTTGTGTGACAGAAAGGCGTTGATGAATATTTTTCAGGTGGAACCACTATTTTAAATGTCACAATGTCTGATTTATAGGTGATTAAACATTAAAAAAAGAAAAATATTTAGCCTCGCCAAAATTTTGCTCCAAAATAAACTGCAAAACACCATGAAAGCCCATTAGAAACCCTGGATTAACCCTCAGACTTTATAGATCCACATCTTCACTAGAACTCAAGATAATTTGGACTGAATAAGTTGAAGCATGTTTGTTCCACATAGGTTTTAGTGAACAGAGTGCAAGGAGGAAATGGGATTTTTTTTTTGCAGAATGCCAAAATGTATTTTTCCACTCATAAAAGGGAATCTGGTCAGACAAATATTATATCTGATTTACATTATTGAAGACCTTCTGCATAAGACAACACTGGCAAAAACAATCTAGAAATAAGTAAAAATTCCTTAAATTAAGTGTATTTACCTTTAATTTGAGTAGGTAAATGAGATAGTTTGCCAATGGAGTGAGCATTTTTACTCTTAAAATAAGATAATTAAATAATATGCACTTGAAATAAGACAATGCAATTGTGTTTCTTATTTTAAATATAAATTGTCTGGTTCCATTGGCAAAATGTCTTTTTTACCTCCTCTTTCCAAGATCAAATTCACTTATTTTAAGAAAAAATGACTTATCTAGATTTTGATTTTTTTTCCAGTGAAAGCCTTTGCTCCTAAGATTTAGCCGTTGTTTCATTGAAATTTACCAATAATATCTCCTTGGAAAGGTCTGAGCCTCTAGTTTCAAAAGATGTCGGCCATTAGGTAAAAAAATACCTGCTGTTGCATTACTCCTGCAGAGTCACACATGTCAGGTGGAATTTTAAATCTCATTTTACTTGTTTACACAGCTATAAAACAGAAAGTACTTGCGAAAAAATTATTTTGAAACATGTTTTAGAAATTTTTAAAGCCCCATTTGAAAGGAGTGTGGATGAAACACCATGTGACTGTGATTTGGCCATTTCTATAAATAGATATCAGCTGGTGTCAGTTGGGCTGGTACCGGGCCCGCCGGGCTCAAGAGGTTAACCTTTCTTTTTAGGTGATATAATAGCTCTACAATCATCCAAATATGAAACCTTTTCAGCCCACTCCTAAATACAAAAATAGAAAGCTGTAATGTATTCCAGTGTTGGAAGGTTTTCCTGCTGCAGCTGCAGTGGTACTGACCTCCAGTAGATGAAGATGCCCATGAGGACCACCAGGCCCAGCAGAGTGAGAGACGAAATGACGGCCAGAGGAACCACAGCTTTCCTCTCTCTCTCCCCCATGGAGCCCACCCTCAACTCATGGCTGCTGTTACTGGCATCTGGGGAGAGGAACAAAGGTGGCTGGATGTGAGACAGAGAAGGTGAACTCTATCTCTGACAGACCTCTTCTTTCTTTAACGTTTAGATATCAGCTAAAGTTGGTCCTTATACTCTGTGTAGAAGGCATGATTTCCCAGCAAAGGGCTTGAAGGGTTCCAGAACATCTTTAAAAAATCCCTCCCAGAACGCACCCAACCAGAGCAATAACAGCGACATGTGTTCACACTGAGCCCAAGGCTCCTTCATTTGGACTGGTATGTCTACGAACTATAAAACATCCTCCGGTTGGTGGTTAAACGGTTCTGGGATTCTCTGGGATTCTAAAGAACCTCCCTGTCACCATCAGCCTGTTTATCTGCAGACCGTGCCGCTGTTCTATCAGACCAGCATACCTATGGTCAATACGAATGCGCAAGATGTTCTTATTTGCGTTTATCTCTTTAGTTTTGTACAAAAAATAAACTTAAAACTACCTTTAGTCATCTACCAAAAAATTATTTAAGGTCAGATCGCCATATGCTTCAAAAAACACCAAAAAGTAAGTAATTAAATAGTTTTTTTGAACATGACTAAAGGGACTGTGGAGTAAAGAAGCTGGGGCAGTGGCATTTCTTGCAAAAAATAAGGTTGACATTTATTTAACGTCCTCAGACAGAGAAATAGATCTTTCTGACTGCGGCAAGCTCAGTATATACATTTATACCTTACAAAATAACACACACTCCGCCCAGGGGAACCAATCCACCCCCTGCATAAAGAACTTTCTCACACTTAAACATCGAAGCAAAACAACTATGAGTTCATCAAGGGCGTTAGCTGTTAGGTTCATATATATTTCCCTGGCCAAAGATGGATCTTCTGAGAAAAGCAGTCCTCCCCTTCATGCCAATAAGGAGGCTGTGTAACTCATTCAGATCTCATGACCTTCGTTTGGAGCCTGTGAGGCTAAAACCAGACATATCTTAACATTTTTCACTCCACAGGATACACACCTGTTGAGGTAGTTTAAAGTGCATTTTTCGTGCAAAACTAAAGGGATAAATGGGTATTGACTATGGGTATGCTGGTCTGACAGAACACCGGCTACCCTCTGCCTAAAAAGTGGATCAGAGAGCTGCAGCTGATCCAGAATGCTGCTGCCCGTGTCCTCACTAAGACTAAGAAAGTAGAGCACATCACCCCAGTTCTACAGTCCTTCCACTGGCTCCCTGTATCTCAGAGAATAGACTTTAAAATACTTCTGTTAGTCTATAAATCTCTGAATGGTTTAGCACCTAAATACATCACAGACTTGCTATCAGTGTATCAACCCTCCAGACCACTCAGGTCTTCTGGCTCCAGCCTGCTCTGCATACCTAGAACCAGAACTAAACATGGAGAAGCAGCATTTAGTTCCTATGCTCCACTTATCTGGAACAAACTTCCAGAAAAGTGTAAAAGTGCGGAAAGCCTGAGTTCCTTTAAATCAAGACTAAAAACACATTTGTTTAGGATTGCCTTCGACTGTTCTAGTTAAACAGTTCGACTAAAACATATTTTCTTTAGTCCAACTGTTTTTAGCCTTCTTTCTTGTTCGGCATTTTTTTTTTCCTACTTGCTTTGATTCTGTTTTATTTTCCTATATTTTAATCATGTAAAGCACTGCATTGTCTTTGGACTGAATTGTGCTATACAGATAAATTTGCCTTGCCTTGCCTTGCCTTGCCTTACCATCAGCAGACTGCCTCCCAGAACCTGAAACCAAACTGTCTGCTGCACGCTCACCACCATTCAGTGTGAAAATGAAGGTGAGGTGGAGAAACCAATCCTACAGGAAGTCATGACAACGTTTCAGTAAACCGCAGAAAACAAGCCGAGCTTCTTATATGCCACAGATTGTGAGAAGTTTTGAGCATTATGCCTGCTCCAGGAGGAGCAAACCCTCCTCCTGGATGAGCATGTAGTTACAGTGGACAGGCGCTAGGATTGGGTCATTGACTCAGCAGCAATCCCTCACTCTGAGCATGCATAACGTTTCATCAAAGTCGGAGGTTTACAGAAACTAAGATTTCCCTTTGCCGTTAAGATGATGATGTCACGACTTTTAAAACCTCTAATATGCAGATTTCAAACATTCACCTCTAAGACCCTCTAAGAGTTTCCGTAAGTAATGCTATTAAGGACACGGTGCTCTGACTGAGGACAGATATTAATCTGGACTTTTTTCATTTAGCAAATATAAATGATTTAAAGTCAGAGAGTGAGGAAAACATGATAAAACTGACAATACTTCAGCTGGTTTATTCCTGCAGTACACTTTCAGATGCTCGCCATGGCAACAGGGTGAATACTTCCTGTATGACCTGGAAGGTAACCCCTCCTGCTCTGATGGAGGGAAGGGTTGACCGACCACGGTGGATTAGTTCTGATTGGGAAAACAAAAGGGGAAATCTTTTTATTCATCTTCCTTTAAAACCTGCAGTTTCTGGAACTTACAGGGAAAAACTTTGTCAGAGAACAGGTCATTAAAGCAACACTGAATACGTGAAATAGGTCAATTCTTGGTCAAAAGTTACACAGCTTTGCTTTAATGATGTGATTTACAGTAGCAGCCATTCAAAATGGCCTAAAAGCCAGCCGAATGACAGCTAAATCCCCTCCAACTTCCAGCCACCGCAGTGACCCCCTCCTGCATTTTTTTTACTCTGACTCCTCCCTTTCACTGAATTACAGGGTCTGACCAGCAGATGGCGCTTCTCTTTAGATCTTAATGTCCACTAATCCTGACAGAAAGATCATTTTAGTACAAAGATTGATGTTTAAAAAGGAATTGTAGGGGACCAGCGAAGGGCCCATCAAGGAAAGTGGACATTTTAAATAGCCACCATTGTATTTTGTTAATGCTTCCTGAAACTCTGCCTTTGTATTCAAAGGACAGATGAGACATTTGCTAAAGAGGTTTAAACATATTTAAGATTTCTAATAACTAAACCCGTTTCCCCAGTTATCAACCATCGGCGAAGTTGGATGAACTTAAAAAATCTATCCAAATATCTACCACAGCAGGTTGATGATCTGATAGGATGGAGCTCTAACGCCCTCTGGTGGCCCTGTCAGGTAAGGCTAGAGCTGTACTGGTCATTTTCTACCTTCTTTTGGCCTTTAAAACAGCAACAAACCTGTTGGACATGTGAATGTCTTAAAGTGAAAATGTATACACTTTCATAGATAGATTTATTCCTTAAACATTTTACAACATTTTCATCTCTGACAATTAATTGATAAAAAGGTCTGTTTTAAGCATGTTTCTAAGCATGAATCAAAGATAAAACACAGATTCATAATATAGATAATGATGTTCTTTGTTGTTGGGTGTAAATATGTTTTCCTTTATTATCTTTGCAGATCAAAGGTTAGGATAAAGTGAGTGTAGGATGTCCACAGATCTTGGAGCAGCTCTGGATTTTGCTGCTCTCATTGGTTTCTCATTCATGGACGATTTTTTATTTTTATTTTTTACCTGAAACAGGCTCTTCCTCCTCAGGATCTGTTTCTGGGCGTCCTGAAATACTGAAGTCAGAGGATGTCTCATTGTCCCCGAGACCCTCGGCTTGCCCTGAGCCGCTGTCCTCCGGCCCCCCCAGGGGCCAGGTTGAACCTGAGGTCACCTCTGAAGCGGTCGGCGCCGCTTTGCCTTCCACTTCTGGATCAATGGCGCTGCCGCTTTCAAAATAAAAGGCTGAGGAGTGTTCTTCCACATCATCTGGATTCTGACCCGATTCCAGGGTCATGAAGGGAGGGAGAGAGCTCACCACTTTGGTTAAATGAGGGAGGGGGCTGACGCCGGAGGCTGATGTTTGACCCTTTTCCCACTCCTGGTCTACTCCTTCCTGGGAGTCAGGGAGGAAAGCCGAGCCGGAGGTGCTGCTGCTAAAGTCAGACACCTGCTCCTCTGGAGTCTGGGTAAACGGAGAGGTGTTTGTTGGGAAGTAGAGAGCAGAGGTTTGAGAGGGGGTGCTGCTCTCTGGTGCTGACAGATCAGAATCCGTAGCAGCAGAAAATGTGGCTGTAACAGAAAGACGATGGTGACTATGGGTGGGCTGGAGAAGCTGAGGAGAGGACAGTAATAGTGAGCTGGCACTATGTGACGGCAGAGAGTGGTCCAAAGACAGGCCAGGAAAGCCCACACCTTCTAGTGATGTTGGAAAGGTTTCTACTTCAACACTAGAAGATGGAAGCAGAACCAAGCTGGAATAAAATCCCAAACCGGCAGAGCTCTTGGCTGATGCTGGCAGTGGTGCATGTGCAGAGGTATGCAACCAGGATGAAGGTACCGACGTCTCAAGAGAACAGCCACACACCATGTCCATGTCGCTTGCTAGGAGGAACCCATCACCACTGAACTCAGGAACTACAGACTCAGTCATGCTGCCTTTTGCAAACCTGGAGTCCTGGAAGCCGGTTGTTTTCGGTTCGGACGAGCCCAGAATAGCAACAGAATAAGTGAAATCCCTAGAAAACAGAACTGAAGGCTGCAAGGAAGGGCTGAAAGAAAGAGAGAGCATTGAGGAGGAAACATCCATCGAGTCGGACAGTTCAGCTGAGACACTGGAGTGTGCCAAGTCCCAAACTGTTTCGAGTGGAGGGGTTTTACCGAGTACAGAGAAATCACCTGAAGACCCAGACAACAAAACATCATTATCTCTACCCCCAAACCCAAGGTCAGAGGACAAAGAGTTCACCGTGGGACCAGGCAGGGAGGCTGAGGGGTGAGGGAGGTGAGGCAGGGTGGAAGACAGGAGGAGGGGGGTAGAAGTAGGAGCCAGTTCTTTGCTAGACAGAGACCCAGTGGCAGCATGCTGGGAGTCTGGATTACTGGTTGACAACACAGGCCACAGGAAGGAGGAGTCATGCAAGCGAGCAGAAGGAGCTGCGCTCGGGTCCAAGGAGTCACACAGAGGGGAGGAGGAGGGGAAGACAGAGCTGCTCTCACCGTTTGACAGCGACTGCGTGGCTTCCACCACAATGCCACTCAGCATGACAGAGGGAGCTGTGGAGGAAAAAGGAGGAAGGCTGGAGCTTGTGGCTCGATGGTGGACAACTTCTGTGGAGGCCGATATCTCCACCTGAAGAGAATCTCTGGTGCTGTCCGGGTTTACGGCTTGGGTCTCTGCTGGCATGAAGGCGGACGGTGATGTTCCACCATTGTCTTGGTCAGTAGGGGACACTGTGGCTGGATGCTGAGAAACAGCCTTGGTAGCTTCTACCTGCATGTCAGGGGCTACAGGGTAGGTGCTTAAACCGCTTCTTCCTTTTTCAGATGAGCTTTCACCATCAAGGCCTCCATCTGTGTCTGTATAGGGGAGGGGCAGAGGGGTAGGACTTGAAGTGAGTGGATCTTCTGTTACGTAATAGAAGAGACTGTTGCTTCCAACACCCGGACCCTCTCTGGCATCATCTGGTGGTTGTAAGGAAGTACTGTGCTTCTCCATCTCCTCCGAAGGCCTTAAAACATCAGCAGACTGGCTCGCAATCACAGCCGGTTCAATGGTGGCTCCCTCACTGGACTTTCCTGTCGGAGTTCGACTTCCAGGCAGGAGAAACAAAGGTGGTGCTGATGTTGTAGTCCTGGGTGAGTTTGAAAGAACCCGGTCCAAATAGTTGTTCTCAGTTGGGTCCACCTCATTCCAGGAGAAGTCAGGCTCATTATAGTCCTGTTTGTGGAAATGGAGATTGGAAGGAGTTAATGGCAATGGTGACGGCATGCATGGAAAAACAGGAGTCAGGTTAGCTTACCTCAAAGTCAGTTTCTTCAGAACCTGGATCCAGAGCGTCTTCTGAGGAGAGGAACAAGTGACAAGCAGAGAAAGATCAAGCCATTAAAAAAGAAAATTACAATAGTTGATTGATAAATAGTGAACAGTCAAGAGCCTAAATCCTGAAATCATTGGTTTGGATAAATAAGGCAGGATTTAAAATAACTGATGAAAAGATGGAGCCTATTAAAGCTAGGTTCACAGAGGCACCAACATTCATTATATCCTAATTCACATGCCGGCATCTTTTAGGAAAATGTATCAAACATAGTCAAAAACATGCAGGAAAGAAAGGCGTGGTCATGCAAAGATCAGAATAATCCTGCAAGCAGAAACAAACACCTCTCTAAAAATCGCTTAAAACGAGTTAAATGTGTTTTTTTCTGACTCTCCATGTCTGGATCAGGAGGGGGAACAACTCAGAGGATCACAGGACACAGAAGGGTTTCAGGGCAGAAGTGGGTCTTTGCACCCTTACCTTTCTAAGGCTAAGTTACACATCATGGAGACCAGAAGAGCGACTGGTCTGTGGAGCATGAAGGGCTTTAAAAAGGGCTTTAGGGCTGAACTACTGAGGGTTTGGACAAAAGGCTGCAAATTATACCGAAAGTAAACCTTCTATCATATTACCTAAAGTATTGGGCAACCTTCCAAAAATCCCAGAGTTCACACCTTCCAATCCTGTTCATTACCACAGCTGTAGAAAACCCAGCGTTCCCAGCACAGACCTGGAAGGGTGGGCTGCTCTCCAGCTGGGTTAGAGGATCATGGTGCAGGCCTGGCTTTCAGGAGCTCATGCTCTGTGTAGATCAGGGGTGGGACATTCCAGTTCATTAGGGACGCTATCCTGCAACTTTTAGATGTGCTCTTGGTTCAACACACCTGAATCAAGGAATTTGATGATTGAGAGGACTCTGCAGGAACTGTCTGCATACTGAGAAGGTAACTCAACCATTTGATTCAGGTGTTTTGGACCAAGGATGGATCTAAATGTTGCAGGATAACAGCCCTCAGGGACTGGAATCGCCCACCCCTGGTATAGAGGACCCTGGCTGGTCTGCACAGTGTCACGTACTCAACCCAACATGACATGACTGAGATAACCAGAGCAGAGCTTTTGGGTACGGCTATCTGATCCACGACCAGAATCTGACCATAACATCTCCAAAACACACTTACCTCATTTACAGTTTTTGGGTCACAGTAGTGTCTGTGCAAAATGGGATAATGGGAGGTCCTTAAAGTGAATCTGTTTACAAACGCAGGCAACCCAAAAGCTTTAGCTAATATGCTGCATATGTAGCCATTAAAAGCCTCATCTTGACCATGAACTGATTTCCTTCTATGACTTATTGTTGTGATCCAGATGAAAAAGGAAATCCAGTAAATTAAAGCATCTTTCTAATAATCTTTACAGATTCATCACATCAATCATTCTGGATTAAATTATTTGACATGAGCTCAAATTTGGAAGATCTGAGATCAGAAAAACAAAGAAAAACAGGAGAGGAATCCAGCCCGTTTAGTTATTGGTGTATAAGTTGGTATCAGATCAGCAGGGCTTTGACCATTCTATCCATAAACAGTAAAGATGCGTTCCTTCTCACTGATCATTTTTATATATATGCACTATATTATACTTTATTTTGATATATGTCTGGTATTTTGCTGCTGTTTGGTTTTTTAAAGTGATTCATGAAACAGCTGGATTCATTCAAATCTAAAACCATCAAAATGTTTGCATTTTTTTATGAAACAAACTTATCTAATCTTAGGACACAGATGATTATTTTTATTAAATCTGAACCGTCCATCTATCTTTTCATCTGTTTATGGTGCATTTAGGCTGTAAGCTTAATATCTATGGTGCAAACATGCAGTGTTTTGGTTTGGTGTTATCAGTGTGATGCAGAGTCTGCGACATGTTTTAGAGTTTCTCAACAGTTCATCAGTCGGATGGCGGTGGGGAAGAAGCTGTTGCAGAACCTGCTGGTCCTGCATAGAACTAACTTTAAAATGTTTCTCACATTTTAAATAATTTGTAACTTATTTTTTTGTGCAGGATTATTCAGATTTTACTATGGTTGGATTAGCTGTCTCATGGATCAGTTTCCTGTTACAGACCAAGGTTTGCCATTATATTTGCTGTTGGTCTGTCCTAAAAAGCATCTTATAAATTGTTATAAACATGAACTGTGATTACATTTGAGTCTGCTGTTAGTTTAAGTCGGTGGAACTTCACTTTTTTTAGTTTTAGCTCAGGCTTGCTATAAGTTTCAACCTTTGGGGGAATAAAAATCTGAGATGTGAGATTTATAATGACTCATAGCTTGTCTTTCTATATAAAAACCAAAGCATCTCTTTCAAAAGAAACAATCTGTTTAGATTTCATGAATTTACATTTGTATTGCTTTGTTTCTGAAAGTGAAAGATATACTCTTTACTTTAACAGCCAACATGAATGAAGCATTTGATGCATTAAAGCCAATTAAATAAGAATGAATATCAATGTTTTAAAAATGTTATTAGTTCCCACCATTCCTGAATGCAACACCTGGGAGAGTCCCTGTTGGTCAGGAAAGCAGGCCCAGAAATGTGAAACTGAAAGTTTTTTTTTTTTTTTTTTTCTATTGATTTTAGCTTTCATTTTTTGAAACTAACTCTGTGGATCCATTTTGCAGTTTCTCTAAATTCAAATGCTCCTTACTCACACTGAAATAGAGTTGTTGTTTTTATTTAACATGGGCAAAATTAATAATTTATTGAAAATAAATATCAACTGAAATATTCAAAATCACACATTATATATATATATATATATATATATATATATATATATATGCAGAGAAACATACAGACATTTATCTCACTAAAAGTGTCAGAAGGAACAGATAGCAGAAGAAAATATGAAGGAAAAGATGGAAGATGGCCCAATAGACGCAAGCTAAGCCTGACTGGTTGATCTAATTTAGAAGGAGGTCATAGGAGGAGTCCAGAGTCAGGCTAGCATCAGTTACCAGAAGAAATTGCTTTTAGATCAATCATTGCTTTAGCATTAAAATATAGAAACAGCCCAGAGAGAGGAGGAAGAGGAAGATGGGCAGGAAGATAAAGAAAAACAAGGTGAAAAAGAAGAAGCATTAAGTTCAGCAGGAAAGTAAAACAAACGAGAACAAAAGAACATTTCTTCACTGTTAAATCCACCATCAGTCCTTCAACAATCATGTTTCAACAATCTTTAAGTAAAAAGTTAAAGAACATTATTTGGACTATCATAATTTAGTGTTCTTCAAGCAAGAAGCAATAATAATAAATAAGAATTCTATGAAACTTAAAAAAAGAAAAATGAAACTCAGACATCTGCTTTCCACCATGCTTTAACAGAATGAGCTAGAAAAACTCCTCAAACAGGCCTGGACTAAAAATCATGGCACTTCTAGAAAAGACAAAAATCCAAATGGACACGTTAAATCACAGCGTGCTCAGTAGTTAGCAAACGTTGGACTGAAGTTATGTTTTTGGCTTCATGAAGTGAGGCTCATTTAACCTTTTATCATCTGGTTCAATGCGTCTGGCATGTAGAGCAGTGATACTGTTAAGCCTGCTCATTACTGCATGATACCCGCTAGAGGAATTCAGAAAATTAGGTCTAACTGAATAATATTGGTAAGTGCAGAATTTTAATTTGAAAGTTTACTTGTGTGGCTAACAGTGTTGTCTTAGCATCCGTGTATGTGTTTTCCTGTATCTATGTGTTTATTTGTTGTATTTTGGAATTCAGCGGTTGGGTGTTAATATTGTCTGCTGTTCCTGTCTGTTGATTACATTTGTTGGAGGATGTGTTCAATCCCTCCTTATGGGTTGTTTTTCAAGAAAATTTATAACATTTTAAAACCGAGGTCACGCTCAGTGGTGAGACAGCAGGTGTGTTCTCAGTCAAAGAAAGACTGCAGGTTAACCTAAATAAATAAAGAAAAGGCTGCCATAATTTGTTCATAATGATAAATTAACCAAAGTGAAAGAAGCAAACTTACCGGGGTCGTCGATGGGCATGACAACTGTCAGCGAGTCACTCACGCGTCCACGCAGGCCATTGGAGCAGATGGCCACCACACGGATCTCGTAGGTGTTGTTGGGCAATAGGTCATCAAGTATTGCCCCCTGGTGGTGACAGAAGAGATTTGCTTTGATTAGCATTTTTTTTTAAATAGTCTGGTGAGGTGAGGCATGCATCAACTGGAAGCTTTCTATCTCTGATACCTCCAGACTGTAAGGCGAAAGCTGCTGTTTTAATGGAAACAACTCTTTGTTGTTTGTCTCAATATGTATCTCTGTTTGACGATTTAGTTACATTTCTAATCAGGTAATGCATATAAGATGATGTTGATAGTAAACCATTGGCAGCTAATGGAGATTCTTCCTCTACTCTTTGTGTTTTAAAGTGCGAGTTAGTGGGGCCTGTGGAGTTAGGAAGCTGAGGCAGAGGCATTTCTTGCAAGAAAAAAGGTTCAAATGTATTTAACGTCCTCAGACGGAGAGATAGAGCCCTGACTGAGGCAACCTCAGTACATACATTTATACCTTAAACAAATCCCAACACACACCCCCCCCCCCCAGGGGAACCAACCCACCCCCTGTTTTATGGGGGCCCTCAGCACCTGCCTAGTATTGCCTTATGGTAAATCCCCCCCCAGGGGAACCAACCCACCCCCTGCATCAAGAACTTTCTCACACTTGACCATTTGGAGGAAAAACAACTTGATTTCATCAAAGCCGTTCCCTGTTAGGTGAATATATCTTTCAGTTGCCAGATGGATCTCCTCAAAACAGCAGTCCTCGCCTTCATGCCATGAAGGAAGCTGTGAAACTCATTATCTCTCAAGACCTTCGTTTGGAGCCTGTGAGGGTAAGAACAGACATTAGCCTTTGGACCATTACTCACCGTATCCTGGTATCCGTCGGTCAGGTATTCGGAGAAGGCAGACTCTTTTGCATTGGCCAGCCGGTAGGTGATGGAGTATCTCTCGATGTTGGTGTCGTGCACTGCCCGGGGACGCTCCCATACCACCAGCATACTGCTGAGGTTATGGGGAGCTGCCTGGATGCTCTCAGGCTCTGAGCTGCACACTGAAAGAAAAACAAACAAACACAATGGCAAAGTTAAATAAAGATACAAGGAAGCAATTTGATACAGGTTGGGACCTTAAAAAGAAAATGCTAGGATTAGATTATCATTATTAAGATCAGTGGGAGATCAATAACATCATATCAGCTCACTACAGTTTATTTGTTTTAGAAGCTAGCATCATCAGTGGATGCTAATATTTCTGATATTGGAATAAAAAAATAAAGTATACCGTTTGGCATTGAATTCCTAGCAGGTGGTAATGAAACAATCTCCAGAACTGTTGATAACAACATTTTCAACTGCCGCTGCATTTAAGCCATATACTCGTACTCATCATCTCCCGCTTTATCTGGAACTGGGTCGCAGGGGCAGCAGACTAAGCAGAGACTCCCAGACTTCCCTCTCCGCAGACACCTCCTCCAGCAATGTTGGGGGAAGCCCTAGGCGCTCCCAGGCCAGCCGAGAGACATTGTCTCTCCAGCGTGTCCTGGGTCGCCCCCTGGGCCTCCTCCTGGTGGGACGTGCCTGGAGAACCTCCCGAGGGAGGCATCCAGGGGGCATCCAAAGAAGTTGTCCGAGCCACCTCAACTGACTCCTCTCGATGTGGAGGAGAACCGGCTCTACACTTAGCCTCTCCCCTCCTTGAACCGCCACCTTAACGTGGTGGAGGGGTTTCAGTGCCTGGGTGATCCCAGAGGCTATGTTGTCGGGGGCTAAATGCCCCTGGTAGGGTCTCCCAAGGCAAACAGGCTCTGGGTGACAGGTCAGACGAAGAGCAGTTTTAAAAACCCTTATGACGAGGACTACAGCAAGGCACGCGACATTGCCCGGTACGGCGGAGCCGGTACCCCACCCTGGAGCCAGGCCTGGGGTTGGGGTTCGTAGGCGAGCGCCTGGTGGTCGGGTTCTTCCTCGCGGGACCCAGCCGGGCCCAGCCCGAAGGAGCGACGCAAGGCCATCCCCCGGTGGGCCCACCACCTGCAGGGGGAACCATGAGGGACCGGTGCAGCCGACTCCCACCCAGCTTCTTTTGTCTGTGGATTTCAGGCCTTAATACGGGAAACATACGCCGGTGTTCCGCCTGAAGTAACATATGTAGCTACCAGGTTATTTCTGTAGAGGAGTCTGTGCTCGATGGCCGACTCAGAGGAGATGACATCAAGGAGATGAATGTAATGTCTTTTCCTGCGTTTTAAACTAAATTGAACTCAGTTTTTTTAAACCTGCCTGCTGAAGTAGATGAGAAAACTATCCAGTTCTGGTCGACGGGCTGAACAGTGACGTAACTGCTGTCCGCAGAGGAGCCGCTAGGAGCCTCTGACCTGTGCCACACGATTCTGGGACGGTTTTGAACTGTTAAACTGCTGGACCATGACCCATTGGTCCACCTGCTGTTTGTAGCTGTGCTGCTGCCATCTGAGCGGCTGCTACAAGCTAACCGCTGCCTTAAGGAGACACCCTTTTTCAAGGCTGCAGAACCGAACCTGAGCGGACAGTAACCACCCTTCCCATCCTCCATTCCACTGAGCTAACAAATAAAGCCCATCCTCTCATCTGATGCTAGATAAATACTCTGCTTGGCGAGTAGAATAGATCTTTTACAGGTGTTGTTTGTGTTTTATTTGGAAGAAGCTTCTGATTCAACAACTGATGGTTTTTTAGTCAGATTTCTGAACTGAATGCTAATGCTAACTGAGCCTGACTGAACAATCCATGCTGTGTGTTACTGTCTGCTTAATTTCTCTTTTTCTATTTGTTTGAAGAGCTAAGCTACTACAGTTGTACTCGCTAGCATCGTTAGCTCCAAGCTACCCTTATGGTAGCAGCCATTTTGTGAGTGTCAGGTTTCCTGTCTGTGTGTGTGTTTTTTCTGTGTTTGTCTCCCTTCCTCCACCAGGAGGCACCTGGTTCTGGTCCGCCTCTCTACACACCTGCTGTGAGTTATCTCATTAACGGAGTGCTCTTAAGCTGCTGACTGCCACTACCTCGACGCCAGAGAGTTTGCCAGTTTTGGGTACTCTAGCCAAGCTGAGTTTTGCTGAGTCAAACTGAGTTCTTGTCAACCTGAGTTTTAATCTTGTTTTTGTCTTTGCCTCTCGGCAGGAAGTCATCCTGCAAACTGGATGTATGTTTCGGACCTTCTCTACCTGGAAGGATCATCTGAGCTTCATACAGAGCTAAGGATTCAAACTGGAGGTTTGAATCCACTTTCCCCCAAGAGATCATTTGAGCTTCACACTGAGTAAGGGATTCATCTCCACTATGAACCGTTTAAGTACCGCAGGAAATCTGAGTGGCAGTCAGCTTCTCCGTTTGCCTACTAACAACCGCATTCTGGGTAAACCCTGTCCGCCCTCCACTGAATCAGACAAACACTGAAATTTCAGCACACAGACTGGAGTCTAAGAGTCAGCAACTTCTCTCGAAATTACCAAATCTCTCGAAATCTACCAAATTCTCCTCTTCAAGTTCGAGAATCAAAATTCCTACTGAACCATGAACTAACCCTAGTGTCTTCCCCTCACCTTTCAGTTCCGGTTAAGCAGTGTTCAGAGCAACACTGGATTCTTCACAAACTCCTAAATAAACCTGTTAAACCTTTCCCCTGGTCTCTCTGAATTGGTCTCTCTGCATATGGGTCCGAGATTTGATAAAATCATGACAGTGAGTTCTCTAACTCTTTTGTTCTATCTGACCCAGATATCCTGTCCAGCTGAACTAATCCATTCTGTCCACTGTAACTAAATTTTAATGTATTCACTGTTTTGATTGCATTTAATAGCTCTGCATCAGAGTTATTCACATTGCTAATGTATTAAAGGACACCTTGAATGCATGAAGCCTTAAAAAGAGCATTACTCAGAGACTTTTGAACGGACTCTTAGATGTCCTTTTCCCTTTGTGTTTGCTTTTATTTCCTTGTGCTTATTTTCAGTAGTGTTTAGTGTTTTAGATGCAGTGATACAGTGATGAGGATTATTAGCTTATAAAGGTACCATTGTATTTTAGCTCATGGTCTTTTGTGGTTAGTTTATGCAGTGAATGATTTATCACTCAGTTCAGATCCACCGTCCTTTGGTTGGTGATTAATAACTTTGCTGATAGCCGTAGCATAAATGACTAAATTGGTGAAGCTAACTGGATTCTAACAGCCAGTCCAGGAGTCCAACCATCATGTAAAAGACTAAGAACCTTGGTGAGAAAGCAAATTACTGTTATAATAATTCATCTAATAATCATGAATTGGTTTTAGCCTCAATTTGAATGATTAGCCCCCTGCCAGGGTTTCTTTTATCCCCTACATAGCTGTGACCTCAATAAATCGATAGGTTTTAGTGGGTGGGGCTTCAGACTCCAATCTGAGCTGGAATTCTTTCAATAGTTAATTTCCTCCTTTACTTTTCTGACACTCAATAATAATAACCCTTCATCTAATCTTTGAAGAGATGTAATAACCATGATCCTGTCATATTATAACTGAAATATAAAACGTGTTACATAGCATATTAAACATTTCCATGAGTGAGTGATTCTGTTTTTTGGGCGGCTTCTCTCTGGCACGGTACTGAATAAGGTTTCTAGTATCTAATGATGAAAGTCATGTTAAGTATACTGTGGGAGATAGAACTCTCTTCCTTCTTACATTAGAAAACAGTTTGTTTAAGCTTCTGATAGATTAGCCACTCTCAGCTAAAGCTATGGTTAGCCTCTAGCTGCTAAAGTCTCTGGTCCCAGGAAGTTATCCTTTGGCTTCTATTAATTACAGCTCAGAATAACCTTCCAGTAACCAGGCAGTGCCTTTGATGCGGAAAGCTAAAACTGAAATTGCTGGAATAATTCCTGGGTTTTTAGGAATGATTCTGGGTCAAAGATAAGATTAGTGCTAATGCAGATGAAGGATGAAGTCCGATCTGGGATTATCACTGATTAGAAGTGGCTGAGGGGTCAGTTACAATGGGCAGCTCAAACTGTGCAAACATAAACATACTTCCTTCTCAGCAGAGCTGGACTAAAACCTCAGTTCTCACTACTGACTGCTTCCTTTCCGATCGTTATTAATGGAAACAGACCAGATATGTCACAGTCAGAACATAAACCCTCGTGTCGTTGTTTTCTCTTTGGGAAAACAGTAACAGAGCCAAGCTTTGGCCACTAGAGGGCAGATACCGCAGGTTTCATTGAAGCACCTTTATTTGCTTGAACTGAATCCACCTTTTATTATTTATTTACAACTTTGCTTTGTTTGTTCTGCTGTTCTTAAAAACATTGGATCACCCTTAGCAGAAATAAATGTTAGCATACTACACATCAGAACTCAAACAACTTTCAAGAATCTTTTAGTTATCAGGCTCCTTTAGATCACACATTTCATTTTAAGGTACTTTAAAAAGACGATTCAATCAAATTCAGTTACCTCATAAAGTTACCTGAGACAACGGTTTTAGATTAAAATTAAAAATGTAATTGAAAATGCTATAGATCAGGGCTGCTCAGTTGTACAGTGGGTAGCCTTGCAACAAGAAGGTTCTGGGTCTTTCTAAGGGCTATGGCACTAGTTTTTTTTTTTATTTGGACAGTAGGCTGACGGGAAAGGGGGTATAGAAGGAGAGACATGCGGCAAAGGAACACAGGCTGGATTAGAACCCGCGTCAGCCACGTCATGGACTAAGGCCTCCATACATGGGTCATGTGCGCTAACCACTACGCCACCAAAGCACGCCCCTGCGCAGGGTCTTTCTCATTGGACTTTGCATGTTCTCCCTGAGCATGCGTGGGTTCTCTCCGGGTACTCCTGCTTCCTCCCACAGTCCAAAAACATGACTGTTAGGTTCATTGGCGTCTTTAAATTCTCCTTAGGCGTGAGTGTGTGCATGAATGGTTGTCCTGTTTGTGTCAGGATTCCTGTCTGTGTGTGTTTTTTCTGTGTTTGTCTCCCTTCCTCCACCAGGAGGCGCCTGATTCTGGTCCGCCTCTCTACACACCTGCTGTGAGTTGCCTCTTTAACGGAGCGCTCTTAACCTGCTGACTGTTTGCCAGTTTTGGGTACTCTAGCCAAGCTGAGTTTTGCTGAGTCAAACTGAGTTCTTGTCAACCTGAGTTTCAATCTTGTTTTTTGTATTTGCCTCTCGGCAGGAAGTCATCCAGCAAACTGGATTTTTTTCGCACCTTCTCTCCCTGGAAGGATAATCTGAGCTTCAAGGTGAGTTGAGGATTTAAACTGGAGGTTTGAGTTTACTTTTCCTCAAGAGATCGTTTTGAGCTTCACACTGAGCAAGGGATTCATCTCCACTATGACTCGTTCAGGTACCGCAGGAAATCTGAGTGGCAGCCAGCTTCTCCGTTCACCAACAGACAACCGCATTATGGGTAAACCCTGTCCGCCCTCCACCGAATCAGACTAACGCTGGAACTACCGCACACAGACTGGAATCAAAGAGTCAACAACTTCTCTGGAAACGTGAGTCAGTAACCTATTTCTCCTCTTAAAAAATCAAATTTCCCACCGAGCCTGAACTAACCACAGTGTCTTCCCCTCACCTTTCAGTTCCGGTTGAGCAGTGTTCAGAGCAACACTGGATTCTTCACAATCTCCTAAATAAACCTGTTAAACTTTTTCCCTGGTCTCTCTGTTTGGTCTTCTGCATTTGGGTCAGATCTTTAGTCAAATCATGACAGTTTGTCTCCCTGTTTCCCTGCGATGGGCTGGAGACCTGTCCAGGGTGGCACCAGCACCCCTTGCGACCCCACTGGGATAAGCATGATTGGAAATGGAATGGATGGGCTATAGACATCAACCGAATTGATTTATTTAAATAGAAATGTATGTTGAAGTTTTGCCCTCTGATGATGATGTTTGTTTGTTTGTAGTCTAGACCAGAAATAATAATAATCTCCATCAAAATCATCATCAACAAAAATCTTAACCTTTACCAAAGCGGGGGCAAAAATAACATTGCTGCCTCAGCTCTGATATAGTAACCGGTTCTGAATAGATAAAGTTTTCTTCCACTGATACAAAAAACCCTGCAAAGAATAATTGTTGTAAAATTACTTAATGGGAAAAAAAAGGTTTAATATTTAAAAGTTTAGTGTGTTTTTTTTTAAAGGAATTGAGAGATGCAATCAGAATTTCTTTCTAAATTACTTACATTTAGAGCAAAGTACACAGATGTAGATGAAATCAAAACTGTTTAGCTTGTAGTCGTCGATACAGAAGATGCATTTTTTCCCAAAACAAGACAGCATCTGATGGAAGCAGCCTGATAAGCCTCGCAGGAACTGCAGTGAAATGCTTTTTAATCAGTCAGACCAACCTGGCGTTTGGACCTCCTCGATGCCGGTGTAGGAGGAGAACACCTGACCCGTGAACTGCTCCTGCTGATCCCTGTAGTTGTTCTGCAGGTAGTCCATCAGCATAACATATCCAGCCTGTTGCATCGTCATCACTTCACAGAACATCTCCAGCTGCAAACATGAGGGTAAAACAATGGTTAACTCAAACATCCTCTGGCTGTCAGCTGTGATACATTCAGACCTATAAAATAAATAAACCACCAAGGTTAAAGCATCATATAAATTAGTCCAAAATATAAAGGCAATGTGTGACAGAATCTGAGTCAAAAACAGGGGATCTGACTTTGGTTCCCCCATCATGTTAATATCAGCTCATCATGAACTAACAGTATACAGGGGATTTTTTTATTCCTGAAAGCTTCAGCATGCTTATTGTTTCCCAGCAGGGCAGCTGACAGCTCAGACTTCCCAGCTGTGTTCAGGGGAAATGTTAGTTGCTGCTAATGAAAGCGATCCATTGAATACATCACCACCATCGTTACGTTTAGTGCTTTCAGGTTTATAGAACCAGGACTGAGGAGCTCTGTCTTCATTTATAGGACAAACATGTCACCACTTTACTGACACGAGATGAGCTAAACTGGATCATGCAACATGATAATGGCTCTGAACACACTGGCCCCACTAAGAAACAACATCATGATGTGGAAAGCTAGTGGTAGATAATGGGATAAACTGCGAGAATCCTGGGACTAAACCCCCCCCCCAAAAAAAAACTGCAACTGTTGCAGAGCTTCATGGTCCAACAGGACAACGAGCAGAGACCTACAGCCAGAGCTTCAGTGGATGGTTTAGATCAAATCAGTGAGATTACATTAATCTGTTACAGCCAAAAGTGGTTTTAGATGCTTTTCAGATTTTATCTTTAGCAGGAGGTGGAAACATGTTGCCATTTCTACAGAGGGGTAGCAACAGCCAATCACAGCAGTTCTTTTCCTCCACAGTAAAAGTCAGCAGGCATTGGGGAGCCAAGCATAAAGTCGTAGGGAAGTGGCTGTTCCAACCGTTGCATTTCCGAATTCTGCCAAGTGGTGCCAACTTTACACAAGTGAATAAAGAGAATGTGATTGGTCGATTATCAAGGGGGTAGGATCGTTGTGGCAGAAGGTTCGCAAACAAGTTTAATTGTGGCCGGTTTGTCAGAAGCATCTTGCTAACCAGTTAGCAACTTAGTGCTAGTAGGTTCCCAATGGGAAATTCCATTGGGACCAAGTAGCACTAAATTGCTAACCAGTTAGCAACTTAGTGCTAGTAGGTTCCCAATGGGAAATTCCATTGGGATCAAGTAGCACTAAATTGGTGACTTAGAAACGACACTGTCAAGGTACGCTATGGACAGTGGAAACATGCAAGAGGAGGAGAGGTTTGCGTCAAAGGTTGAGGATGAGTCTCCTCTGTCAT
>NW_015150847.1:350657-355317 GCF_000732505.1 Cyprinodon variegatus
ATATTAGCTGCGACATATGAATCAAGATGCTATGACTGAAAAAATTTGATTGATTGTTGATATATGATTAGGTGGATTTAGGTGTTCAGGCTGACGTAGAACTAACTGGCCTGCAGAAGATAACGAAACAGAAAAAAAAACATATTTTCATTTTTTTTAAATTGAAATTTTCTAAATTTTGGGACAATATGGTCTGATAAAGAGTACATTTATATACATGTTTAAGCCCGAATGATTTGACATTTAAATATGACTTCCCTACAACTTTAAACCATTAGTCTATGTCTGTACCTGCATTAGGTGAGTCACTAATTCCTCACATAGGAGCAAAACTCACTTAAACCATTAAGTTCTGATAGACGGAATTTGGCTGGAATGTAAACCAGTCAGAACACATCCTGCAGCTTCAACGAAAGGAGCATAAGATCATAACATTTACTTCAACTCATCTTAAAGTCTGATACTTAAATTTTTTTTTTTATTGTTGTTCAACATAAAACATAAGCTGCTGGACACCTTTTCCCCTGACCTGATAAGTACAGGTAATTTACCGTCTGTGTCGTTTATAGTTAAAGTATCTATATATTTCTGTGTGACATTATTTTTTTATGTTTTATGCTTTTGGCTCACACTCCATCATCTTGCCAGCTTCTCACACGATCACACCAAACATGCCGACAGCTCTCTCTCTGCCTCGCCCATTACTGTTGCCTTTCTGTATTGTGGTATGATAATTCCCCCGTTAGTCTCTGTGACAACACGTCTAAAAGGCTCTTTAAGAGACCTGACTGTAATTGTGGTTCAGAACTCCCCACCTCTTGCACAACAACAAGCTAAAGTCCTATGACTCTCTAGCACTGGTGGAAATAAACTCACATGCACATACTCACGCATGAATGGCAGAACAATAAAATGCTTATTTACCATCAGTCATACCAATGACTAGAAAATAATCAGCATGTTAAGGTAATAAAACACCTCTGAGCATCTGAATCTTATAGCAGTTCATCTAATGCTAAATGAAGATCCAGAAAGTCCATGTGGAATTTTGTATTAATCCTAATACCTCCAGTCGGCAAGGACACCGTCAGGCCAAGCATGGTGGTGCCTGGGGGGTCGCAGAGGCAAATACTATAGCAGGGGAATAGTTTGGAGAGACAATAGAGAAAGACTATCGGTTGGCCTCAAACTGCTACTGGTAAACCATCCGATGCATCTGGAGGGGGAAGCACTGCCATGTTAAAAATGTTCAAAGAGGGAGCTGCAGACCTTGACTTGTACATTCTAAGACAGTGGAAGGAATACTTTTATGATCTCCTCAACCCAGACGTGTCTTCCCTGGTGGAAGTAGACTGATGCTCTGAGCCAGTCCATTCATCACCCAGGCGGAAGTCAACAAGGTGATAAAAAACTTCGGAGGTGGCAAGGCTTCCCGGGTAGGGTTTGTGCCTGGAGTACCTTTGTTTTATTGATGTTGTAGGGCTGATGTGGTTAACATGCCTCCTCAATGTTCTGTGTGCAATGGGGATACGACTAATGGACTGACAGACTGAGGTGAAGGTTCCTCTTCATAAGAAGGGGACTGGGGTCTGTGGGACTTCCCTGGGAAGTCAATATGTATTATGAAGATCTGGGGGACTTTCATATTCCTCACGGTGCCATGTGTGCACCAGTGACAGAGGGCAGCCCTGGCTGAGTCCAACATTCATCAGTGTGTAAACCCTTCTCGGTAAAGACCTAAAGATTTCCATGGGAGTCCTAAAGTTTTCACTTGACTGGAGACCTTAGTCTGTAAAAAGGGGCTTTCTAAATTGCCAGGGCACTAAATGTTCTAACTTCCACATTTGGTCAAATTAAGAATATACTTTTTAAAATTAAAAGTTTTTGTTTAAATTTTCCTTTATCTTTTTTACCACCTGAATCCAGTCCTGCTTTGTCAAGTGCCAGCAGTGCTTTTTAAGGCTTCTACCAGGAATCGTCCATGTCTGATGGTCAGCCTGACCGCTCTAAAGAAGACGCACTGCCACCATGTGTCCTCAAGCAAATAACCTCTGTGTAGCTAAGGTGTTTTGTCAGTGGATGCTAATGATCTAAAATCATTCATGTTAAAGGTCGGTATGATTGATACCTAAATCCTCACCTGCTCCTCAGAAATGGCCACCTTGTTCTTAAATAGGATCCACTCCACAGTCTCGCTGCATGGGGGGGTGGTCAGGGATCCGTTGTAGATGAAGTATTTCTCGGTGGAGTTGGGCAGGAGACCTTGCAGGGTAAACGGCGATACCTCTGCACTCTTTCCTAGACGGTGAATTAAATGAATGATTAAAGGAAAGCGAAAGCAGTGACAAGACAGAGAATAACGTGAGAAAACAGACAGAAGACGCTACAGTACCATATCTGCTCACACTGTTGATGCCATCGATGATGGGAGCGTAGTTCATGTTCTCTTCACCGCTTGTCTGTTTAAAAAAGATAATCTGAATAAACCATTTTTACTGATTTAATCCTCATAGCTCTACATTTATACAGAAATAATACAATGTAAAATCATGCATTACATTTCCTTGTATAACTCACAAACTTAAAACTACTACACCACCCTTTCTAGCAGTATCTGTTGCAGTCATGTCAGAAATATTTCCAATCTTTGAAAATCAGATGTGATTATTAACAAAAGCAGTTTCTCTACATTTAAATCTTGCGATGTGTTTATGAAGCTGATCGAACTGCTGAGAAGGTAAGTAGTCTAACATGCTAATCCTACTCAGTAAATGTCTTTGTGGATAAACTTTGGGATCCACACATAGGTGGAGAAAAAAGATTCAAAGTCAACGTTAAAGGATCAACATTAATCCAGACAGTTTGAGCTGCACCATGAGCTGCAGTTTGATGACGCTCATTGTGTAACGGATGAAACACGAATACCTCTGACAGACTGTAGACAACATAGTTCCTCTTACCACTGTTCCCTAAACACCAGAGACACAAGAAGTTGTCATCTTCCCCACCTAACATCTCTGCAGCTCCTCTAGCGTCACCTTGGAAATTTAAACTATTCTAGAGGTCTGCTCTACCTGTTTTGAACCTTTGTCTTGTTGATGCTGTTTGTTAACTGAGATTATCTCTTAGACCCAGAGGCAGACTGTTCATTTAGTTCGAGCTGCCAGCTGAGAAGCATCAAGACAAAAAAAGAAAACAAAAAAATTGTTTCCAGGTATTATGAACTTTAGGGGGAAGTATCATTCAAATAATTAAAAGGAACCACACAACACAGCTAAGAAATGTCTCTAAAGAGTCAAAGACAGTGTAAAGAAGCTAATAAACTAAGCTAGCAAAGGGAGTCACATTAAAAGGGATGCAGGGGCGGAGTTAGATGCCAGGGGTGGCCATGGCCACCCTTAGCCAGTCATTGGCCACCCCTGTGGCCACCCCTACCATTTTTCCCCCTGTAATACAGACGGTGGCAGCAGTAATACTCTCAAATGGAATATTCAAAACATTAAAATGTTTTATATATTAACAATTACTAGACAACAAAAACTTTGTTGTTAATTATGCACATTTATATACTAACATTAAAGATAATAAGAACAGAATTCATGCTTTTTTTCAGAACTAGACTTTGTTATTTGGGGAAGAGATGTTTGCCCCAGAGCTCAAACCTGACAAGGACCAGCTAAGGACCAGCCAAAAACCAGCCAGGGACCGGCCAGGTACCGGCCAAGGACCAGCCAAGGATCAGCCAGGTACCGGCCAAGGACCAGCCAAGGACCGGCCAAGGACCAGCCAAGGACCAGCTAAGGACCAGCCAAGGACCAGCCAGGGACCGGCCAAGGACCAGCCAAGGATCAGCCAGGTACCGGCCAAGGACCAGCCAGGGACCAGCCAAGGACCAGCCAGGTACCAGCCAAGGACCAGCCAAGGACCGGCCAAGGACCAGCCAAGGACCAGCCAAGGACCGGCCAAGGACCGGCTAAGAAAAAGCCAAGGACCGGCCAAGGATCAGCCAAGGCCCAGACAAGGACCAGCCAAGGACCAGCCAGGGACCAGCCAAGGACCGGCCAAGGATCAGCCAAGGACCAGACAAGGACCAGCCAAGGACCAGGCAGGGACCGGCCAAACACCAGCCAAGGACCAGCCAGGGACCAGCCAAGGCCCAGACAAGGACCAACCAAGGAACTGCCAAGAACCAGCCAAGGCCCAGACAAGGACCAGCCAAGGACCGGCTAAGAAAAAGCCAAGGACCGGCCAAGGATTAGCCAAGGCCCAGACAAGGACCAGCCAAGGACCAGCCAGGGACCAGCCAGGGACCAGCCAAGGACCGGCCAAGGATCAGCCAAGGCCCAGACAAGGACCAGCCAAGGACCAGCCAAGGACCAGCCAGGGACCAGCCAGGGACCGGCCAAGGACCGGCCAAGAACCAGCCAAGGCCCAGACAAGGACCAGCCAAGGCCCAGACAAGGACCAGCCAAGAACCAGCCAAGGACCAGCCAAGGACCAGCCAGGGACCAGCCAAGAACCAACCAAGGACTGGCCAAGGACCAGCTAAGGACCAGCCATGGACCAGCCAGGGACCAGCCAAGGACCAGCCAGGGACTGGCCAAGGACCAGCTAAGGACCAGCCATGGACCAGCCAGGGACCAGCCAAGGACCAGCCAGG
>NW_015150847.1:356009-358361 GCF_000732505.1 Cyprinodon variegatus
ATCCCTCGTTTTCTCTGTGTGCTCTAGCTGCTGCTGATCACTGGTCCTCTTTCTTTCTGGATCTCTGGTTCAGGCTCAGTTTCACGCTGTGGAGCTCAGCTCCTCCGGACCTCAATCCTCCTTCTGAGCTCAGACTGAACTTTGCCAGGTTGGTGACTTTCAGCTCATTATAATTCCCCGATTGAGCTTCAGAAATATTTATCTGAGTCCATATCCCCGCAGCGTATCCAGTGGACCCGCGCCAGCTGATGAGCAGCCGCACGCAGCTTGTTCAATAAACTAATTTAAAGCTTCACTGTCTGTATCGTCTGAATTCTGGGTCCAAACCTCTGAGCTCCTGACACTGAGATCATCATCTTATGTCAGATCATCGTGGTCAGTTACCTGTGTTTCTCCCACAGAGTGTCAGAGATTGGGCTTTGCCCCGCCCCCCCCTCCTGCAGTAGCCGAGAGTCGCAGATCCTAGCAGCTCCATTTTAGTTTTGTTTGTTTTTATTTAATAAACGTTTTGAACTTTCCTACTGACTGTCTCGCCTTGAATACTGGGTCCATCTGTCCCGCTTTATGACAATTTGTTTCTAGAGTCCCAGGCTACCCAGATCAAAAGGAAAAGCAGCGAAACAGAATAGACATGCTTTACTGTTAAACCTGTTTTTATTTATTTTTTTTAATCTTAAAGTAGTTTTTTTTAAGTAGGGCTTCAGAAGCACACCAGTAAACAATGTTATCTTTGTTTTGTCTCCATTTTTGGAGATTATAAACCTTTTAACATCCTGAGGAGTAAAACTGTTTAACATTCATAATTCAGATCATCTGAGGATATTGCGTCAGTCTACCTAAACCAATCACTTCACTTTCAGCTTCTTTAACTCTACAAACATTTTTCACTTTTAGCTGATCTTCTAAAAATAAGCATTAAGTTAGGTCATACTACCATCTAAAACCTCTCATTTTTATTTGTCTATGTTTAGTTTTTTTTTTTTTTATTTAAAAAACTATATTTAACTGCTAAACAAAGAAGATCTACCAAATATGTAACTAATGATTAATTATGGGGATTTCTTATCTCCTTTTAACTATTTTATATGATGTGTTTATTACTCCTCAAACTACGACTTTAGTTAAAAGACGTTATTTCGTTCAGCTAACTGCTTGATGAACATAACGTTCCTAACGACATCAATTCTAATTCATAAGAGGCCATTTGGTCTGTATGTATATATACATAACGGGAGTGGTGGCCTAGCCTTTTGAGAAGGCTGCAAGTACCCGGTTCGATCCCCACAGCCTCCACTCTGGGTCCCTGAGCAGGACCCTTAACCGCACACTGCTTCCCGGGTGCCGCACAATGGCAGCCCACCCCACTGCTCCCCAAGGAGATGTGTTAAATGCAGAGAGAGAATTTCTCCATTGTGAGATAAATAAAGTTTAATTATGTTAAATTATTATATGCATAAAAATACAATAAAGACAAATCATTTGTCTTTTTTTATTTAACACATACCTCAAACAGCACAGCTAGAGCTGTGATCCTGCCTCTGTCCCGGATGGCTTCCTCTAAAGAGTCAAAGTGATGCGGTTCATAACAGTAGATCTGCATCTAGAGGAGAAAAAACAGATCAGATGAAAAGTTACGACTGCCCTCTTTCAGTCTCAGAATGTTGTCCCCCATTTAAGAACAGGGTGAGGTTTGGGGAACATTTTAGACATTGCAAATCCGTAAACTCTGAGAAGCTCACTGCAAAAGGTCATTTTAACAGACTCTAAACGTAATTCGTATTTACATGATCTCAAAGATTCTATTTAGGCTTCTTTAAAGTGTAACTTACCCTCTGCGTGGAGGTGATGGTGGGGGTGGGGGTGGTAGCAGGGAGGGCATGGCCGCTAACTTAGATAATAGGGCTGGGCGATATAGAAAAAAAGCTTATCGATAAAAAAAAATGCATATTGATCGATATCGATAATTATTGAAAAGATTTGAAACCATATTTTATGTGCAGCTCTGCCTGGACTTTTTATAATATTGCTAAATGATTTAATTTTAATAAAAAACACAGGCTTCGAATTAAATATTTTTTTAACCAACTTTTTTAACCATAACAGAATTGTTTAAAAAAAAAAATAACTTAAGAGACCTGAGTTATTTTTCTTTAAAACAATTCTGTTATGGTTAAAAAAGTTGGTTAAATAAAGATTTAATTTGAAGTCTGTGTTTTTTATTAAAATTAAATCATTTAGCAATATTATAAAAAGTCCAGGCAGAGCTGCACATAAAATATGGTTTCAAATCTTTTCAATAATTATCGATATCGATCAATATGCATTTTTATTTATCGATAAGCTTTTTTTCTA
>NW_015150847.1:358530-360928 GCF_000732505.1 Cyprinodon variegatus
TGCCTGGGTCCGCGATTGTGATTGGTTGGGAGGAAGCAGTGACTAGCATAAACCTACATGCTAGGCTACAATGAGAAGGAAGGAAAACTGCGTTTATTTTTTATCAAACTTTTATCGACCCTCTTTTTTTCTATTGCGCCACACGTCTATCGATCGATATATATCGTTATTGAATTATCGCCCAGCCCTATTAGATAAGCCATAATGAAGCACAGTGGGTGACCAGTGCTATGCAGATAAAGTAGCAGCCATTCTAAATGGCCCTTCCCAGTCAAACGCCAGCCGAATGGCAGCCCACTTCCCTGCATTTCACAGCAAAATATCCTCCAACGTCCAGCCACTGGCCTTCTCCTAGGCATGCTTTTTTTTTTTTTTTTATCTCTAACTCCACCCTTTCACTGAATTTCACAGTCTGACCAGGAGATGGTGCTTCTCTTTAGATCTTAATGTCCACAAATCATGACAGAAAGAATGTTTTAGATGTTTAAAAGGAATTGTAGGGGAACAGCCAAAGACCAGCGAAAGACTAGCCCAGGACCAGCCAAAGACCAGCCAAGGACCCATCAAGGATATTGGGGAAATTTTGAATGGCTACTACTATAGTTGTGCCATTGACAGATCTTACAGAGAAACTTCTCATTGTCACTGAAAGTTGAGTGAGGTGTTCTGGACCCCGGGGGCCGGGGCCTTAGTTGTAGTCAATTCTTTTGAGGCATTGACTTAGTGATGCCTAAAGGTTGAAATATACTCCCGTTTTGGGTTGTCGCACCGGTCTGTGCGTGCCGTGCGTGAGCCTATACAACCGCTGTACCCTTTTCTAGTTGACGCTGATGTAGGCGCAGTACTCTCAAAAACCACAGCTGGGCATCGATCAACATAAAGAGTGGAAACGTAGAAAAAAAGAGAAGAAACAGTTGAAGTCCCACTTCCGAAATAGCCTAGCGCAGTATTGTTCATTTAAGAATTGATGATTATTCAAGAATAATAGGTGTGTTACACAGAAATATACGATGGAATAAAACGGCAGGTTTACCTGCTGCACACAGAGAGACGTAACGATGGGGAAACCAGCCTGCCTGTGAAGCCATACAGACCTTTTTCTTTTTTTTTTTTTATAACAGTTTTATCACAAAAAATGCTGCATTTATTGTATACTATGTGTAGTTGCATCAGACTTTATTTATACTGTATGTGATGGAAATAGAAAACTAAAATCCTATAAACTAATAATGAACTCCCCTGTTTGCTTTCAGTCGCTGAATAAACCGGAAGAACTCTGCATTTAACCACATTGTTCCACTGGAACCTTCTGCACCATTTGACGTCAGTAGAGGCAGATTTGTTAATGGAGAACAACTTTATATCCTCACATTTGGGACGAGGCTGGCACACGAGGCCGAGTTACAAAAGTTTAGAGGTGCGCGACTAAGCAAAGCATCCTGTGCGTCATGCAGTGAGTATAAACCATGCTTAAAAGTGGAGCTGGTGAGGCAGCAGAGGACAGACGACTCTGTATGTCTGAATGAATTGTTTTTAAACTGAAACACAGGACTATGATGATGTCTGTACCAGTGACGTAGGCAGGAAAACGGCCACCATTCAACCACTTTGGCAGCAAAAAGTTGATTTTGGGGGTGAGTTACACTTTAATACTGCTGCGGATTTGAATTGCCACTTTTAAAAATGTTAAATGTCAAAGATTTAAAAGTTTAAACAGACATAACATGTTTAGGATTTTTTTTGGTACTGGAAAAAAAAAAAGAAAAACATATTTAAGACAAATGCTGAGAACAAATCTGTTTTAAAAATCCACCAAACAGATGATCATTAAAAGGCTTTTCTGGTCATACTGACTATCTAGAGCCAGATGAACCCAGCTCCACTTTACAGACACACATTCATTAACACACAAGCAGATGGATGTGCCGCTCGGTGCCTTGCCAACAGGCACATCAGCATTGGCAGGACGTAACCAGAATCGTACTTAGATCTCACCTCTAAAGGAGATTTGATGCCTTGCAGGCTGTGCTCTGAACCCTCTGAAGAGGCATTGCAGCGCCCCCAGTGGAAGGTGATGCGACCCACTTTGAACTTTGACCTCAGACCTCCTCCACTGACATAGAACTCTCCATCCAGATTGACGGCCACTGATATTAGAAAAGACAAAGATGTCCTGAAATAATCTGACTTCAGAGGATCATATGAATTCATGGCAAAGATTCTTTGATGGAACAACAGAAATTAAACAAAATGTCTAAAAAGCAGAAGAAGAAGCAAAAACAAATATTCTCTCAATCATTTTAAACAGAACAGCATAAAAAAAAATCCTCTTTTGGGGCCTTTCTGAATAATTATCCGTCTTTAGAGTTTATCCTAATATTACAAACTGGTATTAGGG
>NW_015150847.1:361442-364699 GCF_000732505.1 Cyprinodon variegatus
CGTAATATTATGACTCTATTCTGGTAATATTACTTAATTCCCGTAATATTATGACTTTATTCTTGTAATATTACGACTTTATTTTTCTAATGTTTTGACTTTTTTCTCATTATATTGACTGTATTCTCGTAATATTACTTTATTCTCGAAATAAAACGACTTTATTCTCGTAATATTACAACTTTATCCTTGCAATGTAATGACTTTATTCTCAAAATAAAAAGAATCTCTAGCCTAGCCCTAATACTCCGTTGTAAAATATACTTTAAAATCAATACTATCATGACTGACTCTATGTATGCAGGCTATGTGTCTGCTGATTAATGCAGTTTAGAGATAATCCCCTTTGACTTCCCATACCTGTCTTGCCATCGTTCTTGATGGTGGTGCCTTCAGGCGTCGGGGTCTCCCACCCATAAAATCGAAGTTTCTGGTACTGAAGCTTAACTGGAGCCAGGTTCTCGTTGATGTTGATGGGAGACTGCTTAGCGCTGCTGCATAACGGGAACTTCTTGGCCCAGTTTTTCTGATTAAGGGTTCCTGGGGGGCATACAGAGAAAAATCTGTAGTGATGCTGCTATAAGCTTAGGCTGCAGGAGGACATGGGGACCAGTTTTCTCTCCTATTCAGTCCACTTCTAATCTCCGATTCAGCAGTTTGTAAATTCAAATTCAACTTCCTTACGTTTTCTCAGCTTTTTTTGTTTCTTATAATAGCTTCATCTTTTCTGTTTCTGTTTTACTAATACTAACAAATTAATTTATGGAAATGTAATTGATTAAAAATTTGTTAAAGATCCCACAGATCATGACCAACTCCCATTACTGACTTAGTGAGCCTGAAGGATGATAAAACACAGAAACTACAATGTGAGATGGGCACTCCAACCATCAGGTAAGGTCTGCTCTGCTTAGAAAAATAGCTTTCTAAATAGGAGTAAAACCATTTATATCAAGAGCGAAGCATCACGCTTTATCCCAGCTGAGGTGGTGAAGGGTGCTGGTTACGGGTGAGAGGCGGGGTCCACCCTGGACAGGTCGCCAGTCCATCGCAGGGCAACAAATGGACAAAGAAGGCAAACAACCATTCACACAACCTCACACCTAAGGACAATTTAGAGAAGCCAATGAACCTAACAGTCATGTTTTTGGACTGTGGGAGGAAGCCGCAGTACCCGGAGAGAACCCACAGGGAGAACATGCTAACTCCATGCAGAAAAACCCCGGGCCGGGAATCGAACCCAGAACCTTCTGGCTGCAAGGCAGTACTATGTAGCCCGTCAAGTGAACCGATCCTTTAAGGTGTAGTGGAGGATTTTGCCAAATTTTTAAAAAGACTCTGCTTTTTAAAAAAATGCACATGCACAACCCTGTACCTGCTCCAGAGAGGCAACGCCTATTAAACACGTGCGAGAACGTGGACAAGCCCATTTCTCCTTGTGCATGCTTTGTTTAAATGTTGCTGTTTGCATTGCTTACAAAAGCTGTGGAAGCATACTTTTTCCTTGGCCTTTTGTGAGATTTGTTAGCGTGCCTTTCCTCGGCCTAAATACGGTTGATTGTTCAGAAGTGTTGTACCAGTCAAGATTGGGGATGACAGAAAGCAGTTTCCTCCCAACTCTAGAAAAGGCTGAAGGGAGGGTCATGAGAGATAAGAATGAGTTCACACAGTGTTTATCTGGCTAAAATGTATGTCCTTAAGGAATTGAAGTGTTTTTTTTTCTTGGGAATAACCAAATGCTTGTGTGTGAGAAAGTTCTTTGTGTAGGGTTGGGATAGTTCCAAGGGACAGTTTGTGTGTTGGGAGTTGCTGTATAAATGTATGTAATGAGTTTGCCCCAGTCAGAGCCCTATCTCTCCGGCTGAGGGCGTTAAATACATTTGAACATTCTCTTGCAAGTCTCAGCTTCCTCCTAAACTCCACAAAGCTTACCTTCCAAACAAAGATTTGCATTTTTTTTCACTATGTCAGGTTCATGACCGGTAAGTGAAAATGGGGACGAGCACGAAGGACAGCCTTACGGAAACATATCACCATGATTGACAGTTAGGAGGACCGCTGATGATCCACCTGGAAATAAAACATCCTCCACTATACCTTTCATATAAGAAAGGCAGTAAAATTATTCCTTTCCAAATTTAGAAAAAAGTAGACCTGCCAAAACAAAGTCAGAGAAGTCTGCAGACTAATGTTCTAATGTTTTAAAAGTCTTTTAAGTTTTCCTGCCATGGCCATAAAGATCAGTCAAATTTCAAACACAATACTACTTCAGGAAGTCACAATAAATCAAAGGACCCTTTAAAGTGACCCTCCATCGATAGCGATGCTCCACCTGTAAAAGAATCAGCACAACTTAAAAACCCTGAAACATGATGAGCGAACAACAAAGACATCTGAGATGGTTTTTTCAAAGCCTGACAATAGCGGGTGTTGGAGCAACAGTGATAGGAGGATGGAGCATGAAAGAAGCTTTTATAGAATCAGCTATTCTGAAAACGTTCTTTGTATTTAGTCCAAAAGTCTTTTTGTTCCATTTTCTAGTTCACTTTCAGCTGGAATGGAAAGAATAAGGATCTATCTCATGTGAGACGGATGGACCATTAATGGTGATCTAGGAGGCGTCTAACCATTAGCTGCACAAACAGCTGGTTTCTCCTGTGTCCAATGGTCTTCTTGTCTTACCTAGTTGCTCAAGTTAGGTACAAAAGGATGTTAAGGCTTTAAAAGCTGCAGGTTTTTGACACATTGATCTTTGTTTGCAAGAAAGAAAGTAAAGGTGTCTGAAATAAAGAACTATTATAAAGGAGATGCCTTTTCTAACCTACAGTGGAGCAGAAACTTCCAGGCTAATTAAATCTCTAATATTAGCTCAGTAAATTCCCAGTAGGCCTCTGAGGAGAAAAACATAATTATCTTTGAATGAAGAGGATTTTAATTCTTTATTTTTTTATATCTTTGAATAATAATACACTGATGTAATAGGTAAAAGCAGCAGGAAGTATGGCTGCATTTTAGTAATTAGTAATTAATCTAAAAGAATTGACAAGTTTATAGATTTAGCCAGGGGGATTTACCATTAGGCAATACTATGCAGTTGCCTAGGGCCCCAAGTTCTTGGGGGCCCCATAAAACTCTGTTTCCATGTATGGTTAATACAACTATTCCTTATTTATGCACATTAGTTATGTTTTTGATTAAAATCCTTTGGCTAAAATGCCATCAGAACGCTGATAATATTAAGTGTGCCTCAGCCCCCC
>NW_015150847.1:364972-368803 GCF_000732505.1 Cyprinodon variegatus
AATCTTTCATTCCTTTAGAGACAGCATGAAAAGTCAGCTGAGTACAAAACATAGAGAGGAAAACAAGAAGAAAAGAGACAAGAAGAGAGGGACACAACCTAGAACAGATAATGGATGTCTATTCTATTAACATTTCTCTATCTGGATAATGGGTCTGTTTTATGTGTGTCTTCTCAATTCAGAGAGCCCCCTGATTGTCTTTGCCTAGGGCCCCAAATCTCCTAAATCTGCCCCTGGGTTTAGCACAAAATGTACAACCTCGTGCAAAACAATATAAATAATTTTACTATTTTTCTTTGGGATAATTAGAAATATTTTTTATTACATCTGGAAGACGTTTTTCCTGCTTATGTAATTTTTTACAATAATGTTCAAACTGTTTCTAACTGATTGTTGTCCAGTAATTTGAATTATCTAGCTTGTTTATATCACTTCTGGGTTTTTATGCTCTTGGATGTTCTGCGAAATGGCTGTTCTCATGTTAATACATTGGGACACTTTATTAGAGCTGCACAGGTGTCTGAGGAGTACAGTAAAAATGTTATTACATGTACCTGAGACACTATTACAAGTTTGACGACGGTATCTTATTTTCTTATCAGGGGTTGCTTTGTGTTTTAAACAGTTAAAACTGTCCTCTTGGTTAATTAGTGTGGAACGATTGAGGAATTCACACACATGATGATATGGTAACAATTGTGGTGCGTTTCCAAATAGCCTTAGTCTGGAAATGTCACCTTGGTGGTTCATTGAAGCAATAAATTAGCCATGAATGGAGTCCTACAGTGAGCCAAAGCTTTCTGCCAGTCTGCTATTGACACTCTGGCATTATAGCAGCGGTAATAGCCTCTGATAGCATTTTATAACTATTACCACGATACAGCTGATTCTTTGCATCTGATTTCCTCTTCTAGTGAGAAAACAGTAGCTTTCACTGATTTAAGTGAACAGATTGCATTAAAAAGTTGGAAGTGTGTGGATTGTGAGGTAAAAAATGTTGAGGTATGTCTGTTCTTAGCGTTACAGGCTTCAAACAAATGTCATGAGAGATAAAAATGAGTTAAACAGCCTCCTTCATGGCATGAATGGGAGGACTGTTGTTTTGAGGAGATCCATCTGGCCAGTGAAAGATATATTAACCTAACAGCAAACAGCCTTGATGAACTCAAGTTGTTTTTCCTCCAAATGTTCAAGTGCGAGAAAGTCCTTTATGCAGGGGGTGGGTTGGTTCCCCAGGGGGGAATGTGCGTTAAGACAGTCAGAGCCCTATCTCTCCGTCTGAGGACGTTAAATAAATTTGAACCTTATTCCTTGCATGAATCTTGCATCTATAGTAATACTGCCTTCAGAGTAGTTTCAGTTTTTGTATGAGTCAGAACGTCATTCTGCCCCTACTGACGGAAGCTGACATAAACATCCCCAATAGAGTCTGCAAGGAAATGCTAAATGCATTTGCAGCTAGTTTGGGCATAGTGACCAAAAGGGTTGAGCACCGGATCACCAAAGGTTCTGTAACATTAGAAAGGTTATCATTATACAAAGAAAACATAATGCCAGTGATGCATCATGTCTCTAACTAGACGTGTGAAAAACATTTGCTACAACTGGATGGCCTTATCTAATTCATGTGCTGGCATGGTTAGAATTTGGAAAAAACAATGAAATTGATTAAACAGTTGTCATGGTCTTAGTTCTGTTATGCTTTACTTTGCTCCTTGTTTTCTAGTTTTATTGGTTTAATTCCTATTTTGTTGTAGTTTCTAGATTTATTTTAGTTCTCAGGTTTTTCTGTTGTTGTCCTCTGTTGCCCTCTTGTGTGTGTTCCTTTCCCCTTGGCTTCCTCATTGTCTCCTTTAACACCTGCTCCTTATCTGCTCGTTAACCCTGCCTTTGTCTTAGTCAGCTACTTATACTCTCTCTCTGCTGACACTCTTTGTTGGTTCCTTGTCGTTGCTGGATCTCAATGCTGTTTTCGTCCAACCTCGTCTCTCCCTGGCTCCCTGTGATTATTTTCTCGTGATGTCTCCATGGTTATTGTTGAGTTTACATTATTAGTTGTTTTTTTTTTTGGATTCCTGCCTTTGTTTACTGTTTTTTCTCCATTAAACTGCAAGAAATCTCCTCAGCCTCTCTGCCTCTGCATATGGGTCCGCAAACCACAACCAAACCTTGACAACAGTGATACATTAACCCCACTGCTCAAGTAGAAACAATGTCTTTTTCTTTTTTCTACTACAACCCTTTTCCCCATTTCTAGAATCTGCTATGGTAGAAATCCCAGCAGTGCTTAAGCCGGGCATACACTGTAGTGTAGTCATTGTACTCAGCTACAGCTCAAACTGTACAATAAAACCGCAGGGTTGAAAAGTTCACAGCTCACGATGTCTGTTCTTATACTGTACGGCCCGATGCTAAGATTCAGTCTAATTACTCAAACTCTGAAAAACTCCAGACAATTTTCTCCAAACATTTTCTCCCAGTACATTCCAAACCAAACAAGACCCTTAAACAGAGACTAGTGCATCCAAAAGACAAACCCCCAGACCTGAGATGAGCGGAGTGGTGTCTGCAGTTCAATGCAGTGAGGAATGCTCTGATCTTTACATTGGAAAAACCAAACAACCTCTCCATAGATGCATGGCCCAACAAAGAAGAGCGCCCTCCTCTGGACAAGACTCTGCGGTACATCTACACCTTGTGGACAAAGGACATTATTTGAAAGACCAGAATGTTCACATTTTGGACAAAGAAGACAGATGGTTTAAGAGGGGTGTGAAGGAAGCCCTCTATGTTAAGAAAGAAAAACCAACCTTGGGGGGGAAGACTCAGATTTCAACTTTCAAAAACCTACAATGCAGCGATGGAGTTGATTCCTTCCTGCTATCATTGCAGCCCCAACTACTTTACAGGAGAGCAGAAGACCTCGCCAAAACAAGGCTTTGTTTTTCATCCGCTCTATAAAGCCTGGAACTCAGCACTATTTCTGACATTTTGAATTGAAAAAGCTTCCTGGATGGGAAGAGAAACGTCTTGAAACTTGGATACAAAGTCCAGTGGATTGCTTTTTCAATGTTTTTGAATTTCTCACACTGTATGTCTAAAAACCACACGGCGGACTCAGCGCCGAGATATGGAGCTGGTTGGAGTCGTCAATCTGGAAGAAGAAGCAGATGAGTTCCGTTGTTTGTACATATGCAGTGTGCAAGGTTCTGGGGTCTGTTTCATGAAGCCGGTTTACTGAAAACTCAAAGTTCAACCCGTCTCAGTAACCATTCTCCTCAGAGCTGACCTGGTGTAACCTTCCGCTGCAAGCTGGATTGTCTTGAGATCTGAGTTTTCAGTCTCAAAACAAATCCATCAGGAAATACTTTGCTAATACATCCATCTTGTAACCACCAGCAGGTCGGACCAATGACATGCCAGCAATGTTTTTGGGGCGGGACATGTAAGATTGACGACAGTGCCGGGGCACCTGTAGACCTGTAAATAACACAGCTGACTTGGTTTTAGCTGGAATAGCGACAATTTGTAATTAAAAAAATTAGCAAAGAGAAGTACTTTGAGCATTTGTACATGGAAAAGATGTCTGTGCTTTTCTTCCGATGGGGTAATTTGATTTATCTTACTCCACTAGTTCTGAAAATATCACGATTCGATCCTATGATTGGCTGAAAGAGTATTATCGAAGGTGGATACTAGCTGGCATGACACCCAATCCGAAATATTGTACTAAACATATTGTAGGCTTAAAGTCATAGGGAAATGGCCATTCCAACAGTTGCATTTCCGAATTCTACTGGGGCCGGTGTCTCTGAGGCATCGTTGCTAACC
>NW_015150847.1:368952-370966 GCF_000732505.1 Cyprinodon variegatus
CTGTCAAGGAACGCTATGGACAGCGGAAACATGGAAGAGGAGAAGAGTTTAGTGTCGGAGGTCTTGGATGAGTCTCCTCAGTCATTCATTTTTTATTTAGAGGAGGAAAGCGGGGACAAAGATGTTCTGGAGCTTGGTTTGGTGTAGATGGCTTACAGCCGTACATGTTTGAGCCCTTGCCTCACAACGCTGCCAGTTCTGTTAGCTCTACGCCTGTTGAAGACACAGACGTCCATCCCCGTGAACACTGGGATGGAACTCAATGGGAAAGGAAATGTTTCTGATTTCTTATTTCAACCGTTGCGTATATTAGCTGTGACATATGAATCAAGATGCTATGACGAAAAAATTTGATTGACAGATGACTGTTGATATTTGATTGGCTGAATTTAGGTGTTCGGGCTGACGTATAACTAACTGGCCTGCATAAGATAACAGAAAAAGCACAGATTTTAAGACAGGATTTTTTTTTTAAATAGAAATTTTTACTAAATTTTGGGACAATATGGTCTGATAAAGAGTACATTTATATACATGTTTTTGCCAGAATGATTTGAAATTTAAATATGACTTCCCTATGACTTTAAGTTTTGCAAATACTTAAGCCTCGTTACCCCCTGTATACTACACGATGCAGGACACACCATGAGGCTGAAGCTCAGCCCGATCAAAAAATTGTCACACTTTTAGAGAATCAGCACCAAAAGGGCAAAAACTTGCGGTGTATGCCCGGCTTATGGATCAGCCATAGTTTCCAGGATCTTGATATGTAGGCCTGAGTGACCTGACCATGAGCAGAGCTGCAGGCATCTTCTCTGGATCATTTGCACAGCAGCAAACACACCAACAAAAACATCAGCTTTACCTCAAAAGTGTAATCAGACCGTTCTTCTGGGACTTACCCGCATATGACCAGTCAATGTCTTCAGAGAACTTGCGCTGATTTCTGTATGTATATCCTCCAGCTGTAAGCAGAAGAGAACAATACACCATTACAAAAAACATTCATGAATAGTTCAAAGCAAGGGAATAGTTACAATTCTTTAGAACGTCTGACCCTTAGTTGACCCCATCCAGATTCTAAAGCAACAAAACCTCTTCTTTTTTTAACTTTCTATCGTCCACCAGGTACGTTTCTGAACTTTTAGATGAGTTTTCAGAGTTCCTATTTGATTTGGTGTTAAATACTGACAGGGTCATCATAGTGGGAGATTTTAACATCCATGCTGACATTAAAGGGGATAGCTTAAATGTAGCTTTTAATGCTATCTTAGAAGATATTAGCTTTGTTCAAAATGTGCATAGTCCAGCGAATTCTTTTCTTCATACTTTGGAACTTGCACTGACTTATCTAAATAATTGTAAATAAATAGCAGCATTTCCTCACACCCTTTTATTAACCTTCAGAAGAAGGTTTCACTTTACCAGATCATTATCAGATAATATATACATATATTTTGAAGAGTATCTTCCCCTGTTTTATCTCCTCCATATCACTGAACATTACTGAAGAGAACGCTCATTAAATGTTTTCATCTTCACAAAGTGACACTGTTGTTGGTGGGTTTACTTCTTCTCTCTACACTGACTTACACAATGTAGCCCCTTTGAAAAAGGAATTTGTTAATAAAAAACTGACTCCCCAGTTGAACTTAGAGTTGCATAGTTTGAAGCATAACCCGAGGAAACAGGAGGGAAAATGACACTCTTTCCAGATTATGTGGGCTCAATGTAGATGTGAAAACAGTTTACAGCTTATTGAAATTATCCTGTAAAAGAAGTACAGCATATTTCTCTTTATCAATAGAGAAGAATAATCCTAGATATCTTTTTAATACAGTTGCCAAACTCACCCAGAGCCATAGCTCTGTTGAACCGTCCATCCCACCTGCACTTAACAGTAATGAATTTGTGGGATTCTTTATTAATAAGATTGATATCATTAAAAATAAGATCATTAGCACTCCTCTAACTATCATTGGTTTGTCTCTGGAGGGTGAGACAGCATCTGAGG